>NC_089874.1:90708000-91011500 GCF_040182565.1 Anser cygnoides
CTCCAGATATCCCTGTGAACAATTACATAATGCTGTCTGCTACTGTGACTTTCTCTAAGTTTGAGAAGTTTCCCTACTGAATAAGTTTCCTCCTACTTCTTCTTTTCTTTTTTTTTTTTTTTCCTTTCTTGTAATGAAAATAAAAATGAAATCACCCTGCTTATAGTGAAGTAGAATAGCAATCCATGCACAAGAACACCTTTCTCTTTGGTAAAAACAATGAAAAACATTTCCTTACCATTTTGTAGGGTATGAGAATTACACTGCACTTAGACAGAAAACAACAGTTGCAGGAAGCAGCAGACATGCCTACTTTGGCCTGTGGTCACAACATCAGATAGCAGTGGGAGTCAAAAACAGAGGTTTCCAGACCAGAGACTTTCCTGATGTGACGTGGCAGCTGCTCACAGAGCCCCTGCTAGCCTGCAGATGGCTGAGGCAGCCGTATGCACCAGCGGCGGTCAGATTCCAGCTCTGATCCTTTTCCTGCTGTGGAGCAGTACGATGCCATGGGCAGCCCTGCGAGCTTCATACCAAGGCATCTGTTTTTCACTGGCACATTGATTCTTGCATACTGGTCTCATGGAAAGTTGCATCCGTGGCTATTTTATAAATCTGCTCTCCAGGCCGCTAGCAGAAAATAAAAAGAATTTACCATCCTAAGTTATTACTGGTAATAGCCTTTTTCTAAAAGCAGAAATACTCATCTTACTCCATATATGGATGTTTGTATGTTTGCTTAATGTCAGTTCATGTGATTTGTGGCCTCAGTGTTTTTCAAGATTTTTAAAATAGAAATAAATGACTATCCCCACACCCGCCTTTTTTAATTGGAAAAACATCAATAACTATCACTAATACAGAAGTGCTCACAGTTATTTTGTGTGTCTATATGTGACTGAAATAAAACTGGCAATTTTATTAATCTGGAGTACATGAAACTGTAAACATATTTTTAGGTACATAGGCTGGCAATCTAGAGCATTACAAGAAAACAGCAGATGTTAAACTATCAAAGATCCAGAGAGATTGTGAGTTGCACATCTCCAGGAAGTCTATACAGATAAATCTATGGGGCTACATAATAAATTGAACTCATTTAACACTTAAAAATATTCAATAAGAAATATGTTGTACAGGCTTTACACCAATTGACAGTGAAGATATGATAACATTAACATTGATGTCAGTGGTTTCTGTAATTGTGAAGATTATTTTTAAAGGGAAAAACAAACAAACAAACAAACCTTCTGTCTTTACACAATATGAGTAACAACAGGTAGATGGAAAAAAAAAACATAGTGTCCATCTCCAGCTCTTCCACTACAAATCCTGCAGATGCCTGTGTTTTTAAGAGCATCCCAGCTGCAGCTTTTGCACAGGTAGAGCTGACAGAGCTGTATGGAGGTTGGTCAAAATGTCTGCCTGCCTGTGCAACCCAGCCACCTACAGATAATGGCTCTACAGCACTGTGAGCTGAGAAGAAATTTTATTTACCAAAAGAAAATGTAGGAGTGGTTAACAAGATAAAGGCAATAGCAATTCTCTTTTCTAACTAGGAGGGGGTGTGAGGCTGATCAGAGGAGACAATTTATTGTCTAACTAGCAGAAATTCTGACTTTTTAAAATAGTCAAGGACTTTGGAGGACTTGGCCATGAGGTTACTGAAATCCTTTAAAAGAGGAACAGCTATTTCTGATTCATTTGGAAAACTGGACTTAGTCAGCTGGAATCTGTAAACTCATGTGCTCCACACTTAGATCTTTAAGACAAAATAATTTCCCCAAACCACCCATGGCTCCTCTTCATTTCTTACTGAGAGTTCCAGTGGCACGGGAGACCTGTAGAGCAGAAGCAGTACAGCAGAACCCACTGTTGGAATCTGTTACAGGGACTTGTTGAAGCACTTTTGAGACAGAGACAGATCACAGTGTCTGTGTAATCTGGAGCGTGTATAATCCGGAACATCTATTTTATTTGAAATGGAAAAAACCTCTTCAGAAAAAATTCTTGTACATCAGAAAATATATAAGGATCTTGTATCTACTGACTTCATCAATAAGACACACAGGAAGCTCAGCTGGAAGACTGATAACATTTATGAAAGTTGAACATGATTTTACTAAACATGGTGGTATAAATTTCAGATCTCTAGAGTAATTCAGAGATTATGGCAACTATCAGGAATAGGGATTTTTATATTCCAGAGTTTGATATAAAGCTAGGATGCTGATGAGTTCTAATTGGGCAAAGATCAATGATGGGTATTTCTCAGCGGTCATTATCAGGTAGCAACAGGCCAGCCATGGGACAGGATCAAAGACTGGCCTGCAGGAGAAAATACATAGGGAACAAGTTGGCAGATTTTCAGATACATGAGCTGAACTGGTATCTAAAAAATCCCTATGAACCTGGAGCTCCTGATTTACTCACTATGGTTCCTAACTGAAAAGAATTTGGTTTCCCTGCCTCTTTTAACATGGTACTACTGTAAACAAGTGCACTGGATTTAACTCACTTCAGTCACTATTTATTGACGACAAAGTTGTAGTCTTTTATAAAACCAGTGATTATCATATATAAGTTTTCTTTTGACATGCCTGGCAGAGTAACAGTGAAACAGTTTCTAACTTTGGTACACCTACCAATCCTAGATCTTGACCCAAGAAAATGTATACAGAAATCACCCAGGGGGTTCTATACAGAGAATAGAGATGCTTCAAAGCCAACACATCTGGTTGCACAGGAATATGAGGTGTGGTTTTGTATGTGTAAAAATTGGAAGGAAGAGATAAAAGAGGGTTTAACGTTTAACACTAGATCTGTCTCCTACTGAAATACAAGAGAAAAAATGGAGTATTATTACTATTAAGTAATTTAAGTAATTAATTAAGTAATTAAGTAATTAAGTAAATTAAAATGGAGTATTATTATTATTATCTTTATAGACCATAAATTATTTTAGGCAAGAAAAGTCTTTACACAGTTTACTTCTGCTGTATAAAATGTTAAATCATGTTCTATACAGCCTTGTGCTGATATGTCTGCCTTAGTGTTTTCACTCAGTAGTGTTTTCTTTCATGTTCTGTGTAATATTTGCAAGTTTCAGTTACATTTGATGGCAAAAAATCTAAAATCCTTAATCCATGAACTATATATGTGACTCTTTAAAAAAACTCTTGTAATAGTGTATTGTGTACCTGTTAGTGTATAATAGTATACCTGTTTGCTTACCCTTCTCATATTTGTGTGTTGTTAAAGTAAAATGGGTAAGGGGAGACTGTCCCTGGCAGGTCAGAGATCATGCTTGTTGCAGAGGAGAGACTGGAGTCCCTGTACAGTCTAAGTTGTCACAGTGCTACAAAATGTGTTTACAGTATTTTGCAAACACCTGTCTACCATCTGATGCAATTTCTAGGGCATGTTTGTTGTTTGTTTTTTTTCAGACAATACTCAGAAGAAGTTTTCTGTTCTTTTTGGAGCTGTACATTTGTTCAGTACAGATAAGCTGGGTAAAAAGCTACAAGCTAAGCAAACAGACAAACAAAAGCCCATTTCCTATCATATTTGTTAACTTCTAGACTAAATGTGATTAAATAAACACATGCCCCAATCCACATTTATCCAAAATACAATACAGCTTGGTAGTGTAGTATGTATTCTCTTTTTTTTTTTTTTTTTTTCCCTGTCCCAGCCTACACTTACTTCTTCCTTAAGCTGGCCAAGGCAGGCCACCCTACTTGACATCTGCTTCTTCCTCAGGAGGACCAGACGGTGGACGAAGCAAAGAGATTTTCTGTTCGGAGCTTGATATACAGTGGATAAAGTTGTGAAGCCATCCTTCCCAATTCCTCCCAGGTGTGAGATCTTCAGCAAGAATGGCTGCTGCCATCAGGATGCAATATGTGGCCACCCGAATGCTGAAGACCAGGGTACAACATGTGCAGGTGTGTTGGCTGAGTGACGGCAGAGGCTCAACGCTGGAGCTGGAAGGCTTAGCAAAGATGATGAGAAAGGAAAGAAAGAGGCCTGCATCTGTGAGACAGCAGCTCTAGGATATGTGAAAAGTGACAAGGAACTACCCAGAAGCAAAAGTCCTAGAATTTTAATCAAATCAGTTTACTAGGCAAACTTGTGAGTGTTGAAGGTACTGGTACTGGGGGTGGCAAGGATCCTTTAACGTATCCCACCTACAGTTATCTTTCAAATTCTAGGTTCTTAATTTTTGGTGTATTCTTTTAATACAAAATATATAAAAAATGTAAATAAATATGTATATTAATTGTTTCCAATAGAGATTTTTGTCATTAATTTTCCTGATATCTAAAAGAATGCAAACAAAATAGGTCATGTCAGCTAGTTACTCTTCATTTTATTTTCATTCCCAGGAGCCTGTTCTGGTAGTCTGTATGGTCAGTTTTGAACTGAAGTCTTCTCCAGTAAGCAAACTGTTAAGTTGTTGATAATTTTCCTAGCCTTGAAATCAAAGTGATTCTTTTTTCTTTTTTTCTTTTTTTTTCTTTGATTGTTGCTGTTTCAGTTCTTTTTTTTAACCCAATAATCTCAGATTCTAGATTTTTTTATTTTTTTTTAACAGTGCTTTACTTTATTTTGAGCACCATGTATTGTGCAGATGCTTTATTCATGTATGAGTTATTTTCCTTCCAGAAAATGTCAAAAACATTCTATGCACTTCAAGTTTAGTGTGTTCACTGTACTACAAATTGAATTTTAGAAGCTTCCTCCAGCTATAATTATTGCAAGCTGTGTGTTTTTCCTTCTCCTAATTTATTTAGAAGCATAGAAGAAAAGACAGGCTGTTTTTATAAAGACTTTGGATACCACAGAATTTAACTGCTTCTGTGTACGCTTTCTTTATCTTGCAGGTACATCATACACATGATCTATCACTAAACATAGGCTTCCTGTATACTTATTTTATCTCCTTGGATTCCCATCCTTTAAAGACCATTTAACATTTTGGAGAAATATGAGGCTAAGGATGCTTTGGCATTAAGTTGAAGAGTCCCTCCTAAATCTTGAAGTAGGTTGTGCAGGGGCAGGTAAGACTCTTGGTGTGTGCTTCAAGCATTACAATTAGCAATTACCATTAAGCAAACCACAGTTTTAAGTGACTTTCTTACCTTACTTTTAACCTATGGAGAGTTTTGAAATATGTTGAGTTTTCCATGTTTAATCCACAGAGAAACCACTTCTCCTCCTCTCCTGGTTTTTAAGAGTGTTTTCTCCCTTTTCCTGAAGCTGGGCATAACAGAAAGACAACATGAAGGGTTTATAAATGTCATCACTCTATACTCCACATCTGTTATTTCTGTTCTTTCAGCACCCTTTTCCAGATGTCTGATACTTGTTAAAGTGGACAGCTGGCACCTGCCCTAAAGCACTCATTCATCCTCACCCTTTCTTACCTTGATTTTTCTTCTAGATTCCGGAGGAGGACAGATGGATTGAAAGACATACAACAAAATAGGCCCAACATGCTGCTGATCAGTACAGGTATTACATAGGGCTATATTAAAGATGAGCAAATGGGAATACTTATTCTACAGTTGAAAGACAGAAGGTGAAGAGAATTTCAACCATATTCTAATTTGAAAAGGATCCTTATGTTTTCTCAGGGGATACTATAATTTAAGGTTATTACATGGTGAAGCACTGTAGGCAATTTTTGAAAAGGTCGAGGGACCGTGCCATTATCTAGAAAAATAAATAGGTTTGATTGTCCAGTTCAACATTCTGATTGGCAGCCATAGTGGGCTTACTGGCAATGGTACAACCCCAAAGTCTGTGAACTGCTGCTATAAATAATATCTTAATAAATCTCTTCTGTTTGCATGCACTCAGACCACTCTAGTAGTGTAGGTATTTGAACTGTAAAATTCTTTGAGGTCTTTTGTGTGAAGTTCTAAAGAAAATTGAAATGCCATTTTTGCAGCAACACCTAATGATTTTCTTCTATAGAGTACTAGCCTTGAGACTTGCTCAACTGGATATGTATTTGTGTATTTAAAACCATGGCATTTTTAGAGCAGTTCAGAAGAGAATCCTGTGATGAAAAATATTATAGGGGACCTCAGTTAATGAGGTTTAGCAAGGCTTTAGCAAGGCAAAGAATTAGCTGATATTTCCAGTTATAAGGTCTTTTATTTTTTTTCTTCTTCTATTAAAAAAAAAAATCTGTGAATATCATTCCACTGTTTCACTCAAGAAGATTAGAAGAAAGTGTTGTCTTGCCAACATAAAAGAAAAACTTAATGTTTTCAGATACCTAAATGAAACGATCCCTTTTGATGACCTCCCATCCTGTGAGATATGAATTTGAAATATGTTGGAGAGGGACTGGAGCAATCAGGTTAGTGAAATGCTTTCAACTGGCAGTATGAAAGTTTGCCCTAATTTCAGTTTGGTTATAAGACTGAAAAATCTTATTTTGTAAATTTTCCATATAGATTTTGAAAGAATTCAGCAGCTATGTTCTCTGATTAGGTTCTGTGTCTTCAGTCAGCATGTCTCAGTCAGATCTCAGGGACATTCCCTGCGCTGCCATTGCCATGCATTTCTGTTGTTATCAATCTAGCCTTGAAACTGATAGAGGAAATGTGTGCAAATTATCCTGCTGGCATACGCTAAGGCTGGAAACATACTACATCATCTGCTATGTTGTGCTTGGGTCTATCAAGTTTGTTGTTATACAGCCCTGTTGAGCCATCATTAGTCACCATTCTAGCAGTTCTTCTATACCCCTTAAAAGAAAAAGAGCTAGACTTAGGACATCATGTAAAAAGGCTACATAAAAGAGGTTAACGCTGCCAAATCAAATGTATAGAATGAGGAAATGTGATTAAAAATAAAACTGAGCATGAATTTGCCCCTCTTATTTGAATGTTTTATTATACAGTTTTAATTACATGCTTTGATACTACCATTTCATAAGATGTCTGTTCCTTTCAGCATATATAATAAATAATGTTTGCAGATGAATTTTAGTGATATAAGAAATGAGATAAATATCATGTCATTCCTCTGTCTCATTTACCGCAGAAAATGCTTAGTGAATACAGACCTGCAGGAAGATAACCAGATTAAGGCATACACACTTATACAATGTAAATTATGTTCTGCTTTAAACTGCAAAAGTGAAGGTACTATTAGCTGTTACTTATGTACAAAGCTGTACTTATTAGAAACTGACACATTAACATTTTTGGCATGTAGATCTAGGAATTGACTCACCTGAGTGATCCTAGAAAGGTCTTTTTTTTAGTTTGTATTTTTTTCCCTTAAGTCAGTTTCTCCATTAATTATTAAAGAAAATGAATGTTATGCCCACTGGGAAAGAGATAATAATTATGTGAACAAACATTAAATCAACATTGTTTACGGATCAGCACTTAGACTCTTGTCTGCTCTCTAGGATGTTGCAACTTTATCTCCTTTGCACTAAAAATAGTTGATGGAAAAAAAAGTGACTACAAGAAATGAGCTATGATTTTTAAACTGAAACATTAAAAAGACTATTGGGAAAAGTATCTCCCAGTATGGGAATTCTTAGTTCAGAGATCACTTGCACAGACAATGTTACATGCCTTGAAGTTAAGAAAATTGGGCTCATTTTGCTGTGAATGTCTGAGGGTGCACAAATTAAAATCAGAACCATGCCATTTTGACTGTAATCTATCACGTGACTGTAATATATCACATGGAAATCAATATGTACAGTTATGGTCATCTGAACCATACAACCTATGTTTAAAACCCAATAAGCCAATACTGAGGAGAATAGTCAGTGCATAACCAGTACACATGGACACACGTATTTGTTAACAATCCTATCAAAAACTGAGAGAACATAAAAACAAATTAGCTATAGCATGACATAAGTTAGTGGGTGTGCTGATTATTGTACTGATTCAGCAAAGCATGATGTCATCTTAAAGCGTAATGAATAATCTTACAAGAAAGTGAAAGAGCTCAAAACAATTTGTTAAGAGTCAGTTGGATATGTCTTTTGTCTGTCCTAAATTGCTGAGTCAAGTGGATAGGTGAAACTGAATATATGGACTCTAACAGTAACATTTTTTTTAACTTAATTTTTTTTTTTAGAATAATAAAATGTGGTGCCTAAACATTAATTACAGCTAAAGCTGCACCACAATCTAAATTAAAGAATGCATTCAGATGTTTTTTAAAATACAGTTCAGTGAAAATCTGAATAGGACTGTATTTATCATCTGCATTTCTAAAGAAACATTCTGAATATTCTGAAGTTATAAGAAACAATGCTGAAATAAATAAATTTCATACTTATATTTTGTGACCTTGCATGACTATTTCTACACTGCATCAGTTTGAATCTTCTGAAAAACTCAGATTTTCTTGATGACACTATTTTACTACAGCAAGTGTCAATTAAAGAATTTTAAACAAATCAATGTTATCCTTTTACTTAAAGACCTGCTCCTATGAGAAGGGAAGATAAAGCTTGAACTTGATGCAAAGCAGAGCAGAGATGGTATACTCTTAGATTTTCTGTATCTTTCCAAGGACATTATTATTTCAGATATACACAGAGAAAAAAATATAAAATCATGATGTGGTGTTTTATAAAAACATTTTTGTAAAAGAAGATAAAAAGATTCTCTTTAATTCAAAATAATTTATGTAGGTAATGTGGAACCACTTTGCTTTCCTTGCAGACCTCATTTCTACAGCACCCTCAATTTCAGCCTAATCTAAAATGATATGAATAGATTATTTTGCTGACACTTTGGCAGAAAACAATGAAAATAGTTCCCAGGAGAGTACATGGAGCTGGGACTTTTGAAGTAGCTTCTGGAAATGTATGTGACAGTGATGAATGGGCTGATTAGATATCCCTAGACTTTTTATAATCTTTTGTCCAACAGTTTCACTTGTTCTAGCTTCTATTTTCTATATTTATTTTACAGAATAAAATGTCTGGTGTACAGGTAAGTTGGTAGTAATAGGCAAATAAACCAAAAAAGTACTCTAAATGAAAACCTCATGCTGTAGAAAATGAGAAAGACCATTGATAAATGTTAAGGTTGAGGGCTGTGCACAATAACTGATTTGCACAAACTGAAGAAGGGAAGGCACATTCGTTCTGAATTTGGCAACCCAGAGAAGGGAATAATTCTGGGCTGATAGCGGTAGAAGGTAGAATACCTCCTCAGAATTAATGCAACTTGGTACAATTTTGTGCACCACAGAGCTTTTACAAACAAGTACATAAAATCCATTCTGGATCCTCTCTGCTAATTGGATGAACTTATCGCTCATATATGGGTTCAACCAATTTGCAAAGATGCGTTAAAAACAAAAAAACAAACAAAAAACACTTGAGCATCTGCTGAGTTAGTGGTATTTATTGCTCCTCTGCAGACACCCAAACTCTTATCATATGGATGCAAACCTATTTGTGCATGTATGTATATCAAGATTTTTTATTTTTTTATTTTTTGAACAAAGTAGTAGATCAACAAAGGCTCCCTTTGCTAAATGAGCCATTAAGAACTCCCAAAGTGATAAAAATGTAGATCTGCTTTTTGAAAAGCAGATAACTGAGGCTTTGGGAGAATAGTCCATTTTCACCCAGCATTTGAAATCATGTTCTCTTCCGACAATTAAGTATCTTGGTCAGTATTCCCAAAATACAAGAATGTACTAAGTATATCATACATAACAGTTAGGTCTTAGAACTTCTCCTGTTTATGGGGTATGAACAATCATCCAAGATTACACTGAATGTTCCGTGTTATACATTATTGCATATCTGAAAAACAGCTATCCCTTAAGACCTATCCTGAAGGTGATATATAAAGTATAAAAATACCCTTTGGTTCAAGCAGAAGGTGAAGACAATGAGTATGATGATACAGTAATATATAAAGGCTATAACATTCACAACAGATACTGTTCTAAAGAAGAATTTTCTTGATAGCTTAGAAAGATCTAATTTGCAAGAAAATGTGGTTTTCTTAAGATAGATTAAGACATTTTAAAGAAATTTTTTGTGGGGGAGTAAACTTTGAAAAACAAACTTTTAAAAACACTCAAAACTCAAAGAAAAATCAAGAAGAAAAAAAAATCAGTCAACGCTCGAAAGAACTCCATGCAGTGATTTTAAAGTATACGCATAAGATGACAAAAATATCCTTCTTAGAGATTCAGATATCTTAGAGGAAATGTCTCAGGAACATTGTATGGTAGAAGATCACAGTCCAACTACATGGGAATTTCAGGACACATATAGGTCTTTGTCAGAAAGGAAAAGCAATTCAGTAGAGATGACATGAGTCTATGAAATTAGAGGGCAGCATCAGCTACTGCATCTTCAGAAATATCAGCAACCCTTCAGATGCCCACAACTTCTAAAAATGAAGAAGAAAGAAAAACTAAAGAGCTTACAATGACAAAATAGGAAGCTAGAATCAGACAAGATATTTTACAACTGATGCTTAATATTGTCTGCGTGTACACACACCTAGAATGATTAGCATTACTGAACTGCAAGTTATTTAACAGTGAGCTAAAAGTTATGAATATGAAAAAGTACGTATTTTAATGGACATATTTAGAATTAAAATTGAATTTATTTTGTTATTTATGTTTTAATGATTAAAATCCTAGGAAAGTATAAAGAGAAAATTTAGAAAATAACCCTGTATTACAGTAGTACTCAGATTAATAAATTATTCATATAGGTTTAAGCCATTTTAGCAATCTCAGGAAGCTTATATAAAGGAAAGTGAGTGTTTTGTAAAGTGCAGAGGAAAATTGAATTTTAAGCATGTATAATAAACAGTCTTTCTTTCCTGAAAAAGGAAAAACAACAATTAAGAAATGCAATATTTATAGAAAGCTTTTTTCATCTATAAAACAGGAAACACAACACCTTGCCTTTAAATTTACTTTTGATATCTTTTGTTATGATAGCTATTGTTGCATTCCGACGATGTTTGCAGTATTGAGAAGTTATTTTCAAAAGTTCAGGGTATAATTTAATTATGTAATGACCAATCATCTGCTTTATAGCCTCTGCTTGTGCTCTGAACCAAAGGTCTTTGGAGAACCAAAGGTCTAGCTGGAGATTCAAGTTATTTCTATTTGTGCTGACACTTTGCCAATGTATGTTTTTAGGGATATGCTTAATTAATATTTAATTTAAGACAAAGAGAAATTTAAGAAAACTGTTTTTTAATTAGTCAGTACATGAAAGTTAGCTATTCAAAAATTATTGTTTTTTTATATCATAGTCAACTTAGTCTCCTTTGCAGATGATCTTGAACATGCCGGGATAGCCTTGACAGTATTAAGACTAATGATGAAGACAATATGCTTTCCAGAGCATTGCTAACTTGTGGTCCAAGATCATCTCTTCAGCATTGTAAATGTTTACAAGAGAGCAACACAGATTTGGACTCTGAATATGCAAGCTATACATGCAGTCAGCCAACTTCTTCACTTCCAATAAATATGAGCTGTCACAGATGCAACTACTGTGTAAAAGTTAGAACAACAATGTTGGAACAAGTACCTAAGGGTTTGTTTTTCAGCCTTAAGAGACTTGGGAGTAGAAAGAATGGAAGTATCCAGATTGCTATTGAATTTCTCTAATATTCAATGACACACACCAGCAGAAACAAATTATTATTTTTTTTTTAATTTCTTGTGTATAACAAGTAAATAATGTCGTAAGTATTCGGATTACTTTTTGTTTATTCACAGAAATATAAATTATTTGCCACTGTAACTTTAGGAAAATGTGTTACAAAAAAAAAAAAAACAGGTTAAAAGGGTTAACACTAGTCATTTCAGGAAAATTGACTTTCAGTATATTTTTTCTTTCTTAAAAATGAAAAAAAAAATCACTCTGAATTATAAAATAAAACTCTTTGATATTTTTTTAAAGATATTAATGACACCATCTAACACCAAATAAGATAAATGATATCTTCACATCCTAGTCTAATTGGGAATAAACTGAACCCTCATATTCTCTTTACTAGGTTAGGCATTTAAAACACATGGAATGACAATAGGCAAAATTTATCATGACAGTTTTGTTTACTCACTTTTATCAGATGTCAGATATCTAACACATAATATTTAAAGGTTGCCATGGTTGAATTAGCAGATATTACATAAACACGCTACATCACATTTAGGTTCTCGATATAATGACTATAAATATTTCTGCATGAAGTGCTTTTTGTTAAAGATGTTTTATTAGTTTCTCAGAGAGTGGTAAACCTTAATTTGAAAAGTTTACTTTCTGTGCTTTTGGTATTTGCTCTAGAACCATTTGTTAAACCATTTTAATTGTGTTGCCAGATTGTATTTTATTTTCTTATATTTATTTTTACTTTAATATTTATTTTATTTTAATTACAAAAATGTGGACAAATCTTACCTGAAATATGGAAATTGGAGGAGCTTTACTGTAATTTTTTTATATTATTATTATTTTTTTTTTTGCATACAGTAAAGCACATTTTTGTCTCTGCTGGATTCAGTATTTCTGAATACAAGCAATTGCTCAGAATTTTGATTTGCAGCCTAATGATTTTGATTTACATCTAATAATAATAATAACATCCAGTGGGCTTGCTTATCAACTTTATAGTCCTAATCTGCTCTCTTTTTTATCTCAGACAAACTGTATCTTTCAGTCTATTTCTGCCATCAGCATTGCTACCTGAGATACTATAGGCAAGTCATATTCAATTCATTTCTGATTCTCTTCTGATCTCATCTCCAGCCAAGCTCATTTTCCTTCTGGCTGAGGAAATTGTCTATGGCTATTGCAAGGTTGGATAACCTATATATTGTGCGGTAGAAATGAGAAACTTTCTCTGTATCCAGTTAGTTATTAATAAAGAATAAATCCTTTTATGCTGTCAGAAACACTTTGCTAGGATCAAAGTCAAATTGGTGACTGATCATCTTTCTTAGTGCATATGTATTTGACATCTTTCATGCCTTACTGATCCATCAAATCTCACACTGAGATCATAATATTTAACCACACCAAGCCAATGTGACCTAACGAAAACCACCAAGACTTTTACCATTGACTTCAATGAAGCCAGAAGCTCTGTTGGTCCTGGCTTTAAACAGTAGTTTCTGATACCTTGGATCACCCTGTTCATTTTTATTTTAGGTACCTTATTTTTTTTTTATTTTTAAGATGTTGCCAGAACTATGCCACATAAGCTTTACATTATCAAATGAGACTTCTTTTCAAGCTGTTGACTAACAGTGCACTACAGACTGTTGAACAGTTTTCCATGTGTGGCTTCACTTCACTACGGAAAAGATTTTATTCAGATGGAGGTCTTCAGTTGTTGGAATAAAAAATGGACTTTTCTTAGAAGGATAAATAGGTACTTTCTTTGCTTATAACTTTGATCCAATTCATGATGGATGTAGCAGAAATATTGTCAGGATTTCAGTGGTACTTGTGTAATGCAACAGTGCAGTTTGCTTTCTTTGGCTTGCAAACACTTTCTCACCTGGTTTACACCATATGACCTCTGCAAACTTCAATAAGCTTAAGTAAGGAGATCTGTTTGTTATCAGTTTTACTCTACCTACTGAAGAAAATAACTATTTTTAATGAAATTTAAAGTAGAAAGAATTATGGATAAGAGCAGCAGGGTATATAATTTTTAATATGTTGAATGACAAACAGCTATAAATAATAGACCCCAAATTAGGAAGACTGACTTTTATATACAATGCCAATGAACACTGGAACTACTAGACTTGGATACTAGTTTTCTCAATGAATTTGTCACTATTTTTATATGGATGAAGTAATATTCAGTTATAGCCCAAATATTGCATCTAAATTATGTAGAATTATAAATTAGTAAACATCACTGACATTCCACTTTTTTTTTTTCCTGAAAAGTGACTTAAAGGTGGATTAAAACATATGATACACAAACTGCATAAAAGAGTAAAGATGTAATCTGTTCTCTTTGTTCACAGTAGACAACACTGGATATAATAGACTTACTTAAATTGAAACAAGAAGTATTCAGATTAGATTTTAATAAGTGCTTTCTCATTGTAAAGATACTGAAGCAAAAGATTATATTGCTTTAGTTCACCACCATGAGTGATCCAAAGACCATAGAAAAGGTTAGACATACTTTCAGCCTGCCAGAATCCAACAGGTAAGGATGCATCCAAACCATTGATTCTCTGAAAATATCAACATTTAGAACTGCTTCCAGATCTAAATGTCAAACATATAGATAACGGAGGGAGGTCTGGATAATAAGTTTTTCCTCTATTTTAGAGAAAAAGAAGAAAAATTATTTCTAACCCTCTTCTAGAATCACACTTCCCTTAAAAGTGCAGCAGTATCAAACACGATATCTCATTAAGTAATTAAAATTTAAAGGAGGTTCATAGGCAGGCTTAAAGGGCTTTTGGTGGGGTCTTGATTCAGCTGTCCTCTAGGCCTGTTAAAAATTTTGTTGTACCTTCAAGGTTGACTGAGTTCTTGGTAAGCTGCAAAAATAAGCCTTAGGGGATGTGAAATATGTCTCCATTTGGAAGAGCTCCTCTCAGTGAGGAAAAACTTGTACTGCCATTGACCATGCTGTTTCAGATCTGTAACTAGTTGAGAATTTTGGTCTCGGGGCTGCCAGAATGCTACCTCCAATCAGCAATATATTGCTTCAGAAATTACAAGGAAGAAAAAGTCAGCATAGATGAAAATATTTTTTACTCCTTGAGGAAAAAAAATCATTCAACACAGCATTTTTGATGCTTCTTTTATCTCAAAGGCAGATCAAAGATTAGTCAAATTAATTTTGTGATAACTCAGAGAAGACGCCAACATTTACTTTCACAGTTTGACATTGGGCCACCTTCTATACATCAGAGGAGGGTTCAGAAATACATTACATGAAGAGGCTGGGATTAATAAAGACCACTCACTGCACAGCCTAGCATGGGGCGCCCTAGCTGTCAACATGTTGGTATGGCAGCATACAGATCAAACAAGTAATCCAGTTAATGAGGCATATCTCAGGAAATTGCCAAGAATGTAAGTATGAAAGTGCCATAGGTACTTTGTCATTATTAATAGATTATTAATCAAGGCAAGGTACGTTTTCCTATTCAAGTGACAGAAAGATTAGGCAGTACAGGAGTGTCACAAGTGCCTTTGAGAATATAGGGCCTAGTTTCTTTGCTTTTGTTCTAAGAAAAAGGAATAAATCCAAATATCTTGTGGTCACTCATTATAAATGGTTTACTCAAATATCTTTTGGAAACTTGGTTGAAGAGCATCACAAATCTTCTGTGAAAAGATTACAAAGGAAAACCTGAACTATGTAATTTTAGGCAAATTAAACCTATGAATTTTAAACTATTTCCATTCTGTCTTCATATTTTATTCTTTTCAAAAGTCATGGGATTCTTTTCTGTTTTTTTTTTTTGTTTTTTTTTTTTTTTTTTCTAAACAGCGAGTAAAGCTGCTGAGTCTTTATAAATGATTAAATGAGTTTTTCCCCTATGTCTGTTGTTTCTATAGTAGTTTAAGCATCTCAAGAAAATCATAATTGGTTTTAAAATTGCAAAAAAAAATGACATGGCAATTCTCTGTTAACCAAAATTATTATTTAAGTTTACTGTGGTTATGTAGTGCATGGGAACTATCTAAATAGTTTTTAAGTTATATAAAAGTTATTGCAACTGTAATAATTGTCTTTTTCATATATTCATTCCCATCAATGCTATATTAGAAATCTCTAATGAAACAACATATGCAGCTTCATAGATTGATTTTTTTTTTTTTGGCTGATAAAGGTAGTGAAGTGGAAATTCCAGGAGCAGTGGAATATCCAAAAGTTAGGATAAATGCATTCACTGAAAACACTGTAATTTTGTATGCAATTATCATACTTTCAAGAGTAGCTATAAGTATTTCTAGTTTGGCCGGATGGGATGCAGGATTCTTTTCACACACTGGAGCTTTTCATACAGGCACTTTGCCTGACTCTGATCTAGGAAGGGCAAGTAGAATGACATTTGCAGGCAGCATGAATAAGTATGGCAAAGATACGGATATTGTGTCACTTGTCACTTCTAGAAATTCATACAGGCTATTAGAGGTGCCCAGCAAAAGAAAAGAAAGTGGACTTTGTTATTCTTAGAAAGTATACTGCTGGCATGATAAATTCTTATGCTTTCTTATATATGTGCATGAGGAAGAAGATATTCTTGATAACACTACAGTATTTTGGTTTTCCACTTTTTTGAACCAAGAATAACACTCAGACAATTCATGTCATAAAAGTTTCCCCCACTAATATCTTTATTGGACCTTTTGTTTGCTTATATATTATCTAAAAATGGAACACCTGATTTACTCATCAAATTGTAATAAGCAAGGACAAAAAAACTAAAATGAACTTTCAGGTTGGTAGCATGCTTTGTTTTTGTAACATCATCCATGTTCCTGCTCTTTCTCTGCATCTCTATTTTATCATGCTTTTGGAGATCTTTTCCTATTTACTTTCCCTCTTGTCAGCTCCCTCAATTTAGCTTTAGCTTCAGTTTCTCTTACAGATATCCATTGGGAGATTTCCTTGCAATAAAGGAACTACGACAGAAGTATGTGCCAGTGTATGTGGGCAAAAATGTCATATCAAGCTAAGGGTCAATATCTGGGAAAATTAGCAAAAGGTTCTTGAGGAACTTGATGTATAGATCTCTGAAAACAGTGACTTAGCATCATAGACTGTCCTATACTCTTCTTTGCTTACATTTTGAACCATTTTACTGTGCATTTTTTTTTCTGCCTGGCTGTGTTTTATGGCTGGAAAATGAAGAATTTTTTTTAAAAGATTTTTGTTATGGATAAAATGGTAAGTGTAAACGTTACAGGTCATCAGGATTACTTGCAATGGAAAAATATAAAATCAAATGGAATTTCTCTGAACTACTTTAGAATTGGTATAAGAAAATTCAGTGTTATCATACTGTGGAATATGTAGGTCAGCCAAAACTGAACTACTTAATTAAATATAGTGGAGATTTCTTGGGGGAGGGGAAGAGGGGTTTGGAATCCAAGAAAAAAGTTCCAAAAAATCTTGTTTCAACTATTGAGGCTTTTTTTTTTTTTCTTCTAAGTTATATATTTTAAAGTAGTATGATACAAAATGAAATTGAAACAAAAGACCAAAAACTACACTATTTGAAAAAAAAAAAAAAAAGACACTTTAAGATGTTCTATTATTAGCAAATTTCAGAGCTATTTTTTCCACTTTGCAGCAAACTTTATTTCAGGATTCTCCACCTATTTCATGAAATAGAAAGTCTATCTATAGTGCTTAGTATTTTAATGTCATTCATAATAATTTTCCAAGAGACTTAACCATCTTTATGGAATTTCAGGAAAAACGGTTTTGAGCTCAGTAACTGGTATTTGACACTGATCAGACCTCCTGGCATTTGTCTACATCCAGCTAACCTGAATTCACTTAGCATTATCAGTGGGCCTTGTGTTGACAGCTAGTTAGATACCAACAAAATTTTCCAAGCTAATTTAATTTAATCTCATCAATATTGTTACCTCCTGCTAAAAATAGCTGTTGCAGCCATTATGCATTATACTAGTTACAACATTTTCAGGACTGCTTTATACTTATTTGTATTCACACTGATTGATTTTCTTTTCCTTTTATTTCTATGGAAGGAACAGATCTAGGTGAAGAAGCAAATTATGATTTGCGCAGCTTGTGAAGAAAAAGTTATGCTGCTTTGTGATTGAACCAAATAAACTTTTATAATAACTTCATGATAAAACCGAGAGATCAAGCAACAGAATGGAAATAAAAACTGATGCATGTGTTATCTATTAAAGTTAATACTAAAAATGCTACAAATGCATGAGACGAATTCCTAGATTGTTATAAGCTGTGATATGAATACATTTGAAAGATAAGGTGACTTAAAAATACTAATAAAGTACTCGGCCTGATGGGCAGATTTAAGAATTATCCCTGAAATGGAAAGAAACTCAAAAGGCAAACACATTTAGGAAAAAATGGCTTTGAACTAGCTGTAGATTTTTATTATTTTATTCATTATTCAACTGCATTTTGGTTTCATCCTATTTTCCTTTATTTCTGTTTTCCTTTTGCAAACTGCCTGTAAAGAATTGGCAAATAGTTCTGATATATCCAAGCATCTTTCTGATACTTCATCTACCTTATGGGCACTTTGTTTGCAATCTGGAGGTTCTCTCTTTGGTTTGAGGCCCTTCTGAGGTCCTGAGAATGTTGCCTTTTCTACCATGTTTTACTGTAACTGTTGGACTGTTGGTCAATGTCATTGATGCTCAGATATCTCTCCAGGATTTGTGTTTAGTCCAACCCAGTGACTGACAAATTCCCAGGCAGATCCCACAGCTGCATATACTTATGTCACCCTAAATTCTGGAAGCTTGAAAAAAAAAAAAAAAGAAGAAGAAAAAAAAAAAGATAGCTCTGCTAGCCACAGAGAGAGTGCTTGTTTGGTTTTGATTACATGCAGAATGAATTTTTATTCCTGTCTTCTTAGGCAGCACTGAAGAACATGAGAAAAATAAATCCCAATCAGGTGAAACAGTGGAAGGGTTATAAGGGAGGTTATAAGGCCCTTATTGAAATGATTTGATTTAAATTTGAATATTCACAAGAATCATCCTGACTGCATTCTCCCAGAACATAAAGTCAGGTTCGGGTATAACATGCATATACAATAGTCATTAAAATCGACAGACAAAAAATTGCTTATGGAGAAGTGATCCACAATATGTTATTATTTTTATCACAGAACATTAATATGCATTTCTACAGAAATTTATCAGAATTTGTTCTCAGAGGAAGTCCTAGGAGGAAACATGTCATTCCTCTGGTTCCATACTAATCACTTGAGTGAGCACAGAAAAAAAAAACAAGCTAATCATACAGATTACCCCAACTAATGCTTTGGCTTTTTGCTCTGTGACTACATACATGGCAGACTAATAATGTTCAGCATCAACTGTCAGAAAGCTCCTAGGGAAATGTTGCTTATGTGCCAAGAAGAAGGTATTGTGTATGTTACTGCTGATGATTGTTGCCATTGAAGACTGTGCAAACTGGCTGCTCTTCAGCACCTGTGACAGTTTCTGACAGTTGAAATGTGGAGTGCATCCTTGAAAGGAGAAAAATAATCTTTAAAAAGTGGGTGGCATTCTTTGTCTAAAGGATCTGGCTGTGGTTTTTGAAAGTATTCCCATTAAGTTGCTTTCTCAGCCAATAAAAAAACCTACAAATTCTTTCAGTGGATTTTAAATCTGCCTTCCCTTGGATTCAGGGAGAAGAATGGTACTGGACAGAGTGAGTTACATTGTTTGGAGAGAGGAATAGAGATAGGCATTCCTCAGAGGTAGTTTTATTTCCTATATTTTAATGAAATTCCATATACAGTCCCAAAAAAATATGACTCTGTGCCTGTACTTGTGTCACACTCTAGGGCACAGAATTGGTCCACTTGACGGCAGTAGCGAATAACCCCATGAAGTTCTCCTTCATTCTGTTAATGAAGAACGTGTTTAAAAGTGTAGGTGTTGATAGTAACAGAAGAAACATTTTTCTGTCCATCACAATACCTACCCATTCCCTGATGTCCTGCCTGTTAGGCATTACAGGCAGCATGTATCTGATCTTGGCTCTAACATAGTTCTACGAGACCATATATCTTTCTTTTGCTAATGATTGTGAAGTGAAACCAAATGAGATTTTGTCCTTCATAAGCTGCATGACTCAGATTATGAAGATTGTTTTTGCACCTTCCTATCAGTCTGATTTCAATTCTTCAGTGGTGGTTGTTTGCAGTGTTTAACACAGTGCTTCCTCAGTGGAGGAAGAGAGTACGTTATAACATTGCCCCATGTGCAGAGGAAAACATGGTAGTCACAGTGACCAGCTTTAGGCACTCTTCTTAAGTAATGAGCTATGGTGGCACTTAGAGGGACTAGAGGTCCTTATTTGCTTGCATTTCTTTCCAAAGGGAATAAATAAATAAATGCTTGTGAACTTCTCCCCAATCTATGAATCAGCAAACTCATTTGTGCAGGTGCAGCTGATTGCCTGTTTACTGATTCACCTTTTAAAATTATTATGCTAGCAGAGTAAAACTCTTGATTGACTTTCATTCCTTCTTCTATCCACAGCAGACATTTCCATCCCATTTGTGACAATAACAGGATAAAATTCGCCTAAAGAGAAATCTTTTCATGAGTTTTAAAGAGCAGGCCAAAAAAAAAAAAAAAAAAGAAAAAGAAAAAGATAATACACTTGCCAAGCTTCAAAACAAACCATTCTTCCTGAATTGGTGAAGTTTTACATTTATATATCATCACTGTTGGGATGGCTTTTTCATTTCAATTTACCTCACCAACTATGCACCTGAAGCAACTTTGAAAAACTGTTTGTAAGCAAAAAGAAATGATAAGGTCTGTTCTTAAAAGGAGAATGAAGGTAAATGTCTAAAATCAGATGTACACTGCTGACAGAGCTAACAGCATCAGCTTTTTAGGACTGTAGGTACGGACAGAGAGGGGAAGAAATTACAAGGGGAAGAGAGAAAAAATCAAGATGGGCAGGTTGAGTTATTTCTCAATAAAGATGTCTGCTTGTTTGTCTGTCAACGTTATAACTTTTAGCACTTTAAGATTTAAATGGACTATAGAGCCATTGGCAAATCAGGTCTGATGCAATAGGATTAGCACTTTCAGATTTAAATGGACTATAGAGCCATTGGCAACTCAGGTCTGATGCAACAGGAACCAGGACTTCCTGTCCTGGAGTACTAACTGTCATATTTGTTTTCATTTCCACTTCAGTATTTTATAGAAGATTAGATATTATTTTTATGGTAATGTTATATATTGGTAACATTATATTACATGTTACATCATGGTAACATAATACCACATTATTATATGTCATGGTAATATCCTGAGGAAAAAAAAAATTAAAGTGCCCAGAATTCAAACAGTTCACTGTGGCAACCTCACATTTTCTAAATTGATTCTGCCTGATCTTCACCTTATATTTGCAAGTAGTGCAGTATTTTGGATCTCAAAATATTAGAATTGTCAAACAGTCCTTGGGCTGAGGAATAGAGTCTCTTCTATCATGAGAGGAACTGCTAATAAATGTACTTGAACCTAGATTTCAAAACGTTAGGGCTTAAATAAAGCTGAACTACTCTGATCATGCAAACACAGCATAGGTTTTAAGGAAGCTCAGAGGACATTGAAGGAGATTTTTTAGCAGTGTATTATAGATAAATTCATTTGTCATTGTATGGATGGGGTGTTTGTGTTTTATAGTTATAATTACCATCCTCCTTGAATAGAATAGCTTTGAGGAATGCATTTAATGACATTTTGAAGCCATCCATTGTGGTTGTGGAAAGAACAGTTATAGTCCTTAATCATCATAATTCATTAGAATGTAGAAAACTATTGTATTGCTGAAAATCACTGTCTGTCTATCTGTTCGTGACAGAACAAAATAGAATAAAAAAAAACAGTATTATATCCTTAGACATACCTCAGGAACATAATTTCCAAATGATTTTTTGCATGTTCTTTTGTATCCATCGTAAGGACAGTATTGACCTTTACTTTTGTTATGCATTTGTACTGTCTTTTGTCTCATAGCTTTCTCAGCAAGCTTTATAAGAAGCAGCAAGTCTGTGAAACATTATCTGTGGCTTTCTGCTGTAGTCTGAGTTCACACATATTTTGTTGACTCCAAAGACAATCAAGCTTGTGATGCATGCACTGGGCTCTGGGGTGGGCTCTTTCCAGTCCCTGGGTTGAGCTATAATCTGCTGTTTGATGAAGTACCATGCAGCAGGAGTAGCAGACCACCACCTTAATCTATATAGTTATTTAACAGAATATTTGATCCATATTCCAGCAAAATGAATTTCACTATTATTCACCTTTTATTCACCCATTTCAAAGATAATTAGATCAAAGCTGTACTTTCTAGAATTTTCCTACCACTCTGTCAACAGATCTGATGACATAGCCTCTTTCTATAATGGATAACAGAGAAACATAATTACTTTATTCTCACTGAAACTAAGTGGGGTCTTATGTCATTACTAAATAGGTATCTTTGTGACCTTTGAGTAATCTATAATGAAAAATCTTTGCTTGACCTGGATTTTCTAATATTTTTTTAATGAGAAAAAAATTAGATTGATTTTGTCTTATTATCAAAATACAGGTTGTTGCCATGTTCACCACTCATCTATATTATTAATATTTTGAATTCATGATGGTTTAATTTTATCCATGATAATGTGCACCATCATTTTAAGAATATTTCTTGTAATATTTAATGATTCCATTCAATAATACATCAAGGCTGGGACCTTGAGGGCTGATCTTTGGTCTAGTAAATAAAAAAATCCACACACAGTTCTCTTATGGAAGCTCACGTTTTCCGCCTCGTCTCACCTCACCTCGCCTCGCCTCTCCTCCTCTCTCCTCCTCTTTCCTCCCCTTCCCTTCCCATAATCTGTAGAAATGTTTTTGTGATAACATTTACCTCTCCAATTCTGAGGAAAATACCACCCAGTTTAGAACATAGCCAATTTTCCTAGCACTTTAAAGAAATCATTCGGCTCATAATGGTACAATGATGAGGTCATGGACATTTGTGCAGCAGTGCATAGCGCACAGCTAGAAGGACATGTGGTAGCACACAGTGTCAAGCCACTTGTGCAGGAGGCGTGACAGGAAGCAAAGCTGAAAACCTCAACAATCATTGCAATCTGTCCTATGGATCTGTGTCTTTCAGCCTGTGATCCACAGACTCCAGGGAGTTACCACTGCTTTTAAATGACTTGCAAAGTTAACCAAGATAAATAATTTTATGTAGGGTATACAGTTGTCTGCATAAGATGAACTGTCTAAACTGAACTCTCATACATTATTTTATTTTCTTAGGAACCCACAAATCACATAAAGGTTGAAAACAGATCTATACATAATAGTTTGCAGGTTGAAAACTATATCAAGTGTCTGATGTGAGGAATTATTTTTTTCCCTACGTTCTTATGGTATACATTTCAGTTCAGGTGATATCACAGCTGCAATGCAAGCTACTTCTTTATGAAGGACTTTGGTGGAGAATCTTTCAGAATCTGTTACTTTACATTGATTACTCAGTCCTGCATATAGTTTGATATAGATACCAAATGGAGATTTGAGCTCTTAAAGCTCTTTAAACTCATTTGCCACATACAATGTGTCATTTGGAAAATGTAAAAATATATTCAATAGTAGGCAGCAGCTGGTGTTAAAAATGTGCTCTTTACTTTTGTGGGATGAAAATAAAACAGACATAAAAGTTAGCAGGTGGTTATTATGTCTGAGAAACCACAGAGATCTAGGGATTTTGCTAATTTTGGCAAGCAGTTCATACATAGCAGGTAACTTATCTAAAAATTCTACCTCTTTTTGTTTGTTAATAGCACAATTCCCTAAGCTCATTCTTGAAAACAAGATGCTCAAGTGTTTGCTAAATTCACCAAATAATTAAACAATTGAGGTCTTATCCAAAGCTTTCTGTAGTCCATAAAAACAATTCAATTATTTTTAGTATGTCTTGAATATTCTGTAATTACCAGCATAACTCTCTATCTCTATATAGTCCTATTTGAACTCAGTGAGTCTCTTGATACCCATACATCTTTTCATACTGATGAAGAAGGAGTTCACAAACAATTTCCACCTAAATAATTCTGCAAATAATTCTTTTGTCTCTAAGAGAGATCCGAACATTTTTTCCCCCAGCTGGTTTTCAATAGCTACAATTTTAGCTAGACCTTAAAGTCATATGGTATGTATTTTTTCCTTGACTGAAGGAGCAAAGAAGTCCAAATGTTCATATCTGCAAATTCAAAGTTAAGATCGGTGGTTGTTCTCTACAATATACTTAAAGTTTGCTGTGTCTGCAAGTAGCCCTACTAGTAAACTTATTCCTTAGACCGCACAAAGGAAAACAAGCAAAAAAGCAACATAAAAACAATCTAAACCAAACTGGGTAGGAATTTCTGCGTCAACAGAATTTGTTCAACTTTATAAAGGCTTTTTTTTTTTATTTTTTTATTTTTTTAGTTCCATTACTGTTCATGATCAAAATTGAAAACACGTTGAAACAATATAAACCCTGTAGAAGTAATACAAAAATTAGAGTAAAAAAATAAATTAAAAAAATCCATTCTTCCTCTAGTTCTAGACATTAAATAGTTTCTCATTAGCTTTTACATCCAATTAGATTCAAGAATACAGCTATGTAGAAGTAGTTTGTAGAAAGAAAACCCATTAAACAATGGTTTGAGAAGTGAAAATACATTTTGTCAGTCTCATATATTTGTTCACAGATAATTTTAGAGAAGAATCTGTAGTCAGATCTTCAGAGGAACCTAAAGGTGTTGGAATAGATTTGCAGAACTACATGGAACTGGACTGATTTTAACCTGATTTTCTTGCTAGATGATTTTGAAATTCTCCCCAGGTATATATCTGTATATTGGCACCTGGAATACTGCTCAACTACTCCCTTCCCTGAAGCTATCACATACGCAATCAGTCAATGCGAACTCTAAGAGCAACCTCAGAGAGATTTGTTACAGCTGTACTTAAGAGAAGGGCTGGTTTAAGTCATCTGTGGTCTGTGGGTCACAGTACAATTGTTGCTAATGGTTAAACACAGCTGTGGCTTTGTCAGCCAGACGGGACTTACCCAAATTAGTATTAGATATTAAAGGACTGCACCTGATTTCATCTGGCAGGATGTTCAGTGTCTTCAAGAGCATCCTGCTGTGTTAAAACCTGTGTTGTCCTTCAGGGGCTGTTTTTGCAGGGTTATAAGCAAAATAATATATTTAAAGCATTTCATTTCAGCAATTTCTGAAAGGTTTTCTACCTCTTATGTTTAAATGTATAAATAAATTAAAGAGGAAATGAACTGACTTGGGGTGTTCTACCTGGCACTGTTTCTGTATAATAGCATGATTTTGCAAACTCATTTTCTATAATGGAGTGTTTGTCTTCTAACTACTAGCTGTAAAACAAATCTTTCACAAATTTACTATGAATTTACAACACAAGCTTGCACTCATATACTGTGCTAAATTGCTGTAAAATCAGGTAATATGTGCTAAGTACATATATTCATTTTGTATAAAATCCAAGTTTATAGTCTGTACTTATCTAAGACATATTTTCTCAAATACTGTATTTACTTCTTCGGGGAGGGGGGGAAGGAAATAGTTCTTCTGGGCAGGTGTTGTTTATGTTCATTCTAAAATGAATTGCTCTTGAACTAAGTAATAAACATCTATCACTAGCCACACTGTGGACTCTGTATTTGGTGTTGTGCGTGTTAATTTTACTGGAAAACATATAAAGAATTAAGTTGTACCTTTAGGACTCTCTACTAAATCTGAGTTTTTACTGTACCAAATCCAGCCACTGAAGTTTAAACTAAAAGATATTGCCCTGCTCTTGAGAAATCTCAGTGTGGCCTAATCTGTAGAATGCTTGTTAATATCTTCATTCATGTCTGTTTAGGTATTACTTGTGCAGTGTTTGTTCTGTACACAGAATAATTTCTTTCAGTCAGATGTCCATACCTAGGATTCCAAAGTAAATTTTCTCATCCCAGACAACAGTATTAATATTTCAATCGAATGCCTAATTTCCTATTAGCAATTTCTATCTATGTTGGTCATAGAATCTATCTATGGTCATAGAATCATAGAAGGGTTGGAAGAGATCTTAAAGGTCGCCTGGTTCCAAACTTCCTGCCATGGGAGGAACACCTTCCACTGTGTCAGGTTGCTCAAAGGCTCATCCAATCTGGTGTTGAACGCTTCCAATGATGTGCACACTCACATCATTGGGAAGACAAACACTGTCACTCCAAATGTTCCCCTTTTCTTCTTTCCCCCAGCTTTTCTTGCTGATTATGACACCATGGGGTATCTCTTTCACCACCTGGGTCAGCTGTCCTGGTTCTGTCCACTTCCAGTTTCTGGTACACCCCCAATGATTCCAGAATGAAACTAGTTACATAGATCTCTCTTTTCATCATTTTGTTTTTGTCAGTCTTTAATATGATGGTGATGCAGGTTGATATGAAGAGCCTGGTGTTTGCCCTATGCATAGGTTTAGCTTTCTAAGGCTAAACATAGATTCTCTCACACAAAGAATGATTTTTGGGGTGCAGCAACAGCAGGATGCCAATCTGTGGGTCCTCTATTGGACATGGCTTTTAGGAAGGGACCATTTCACACAGTGAGAGTCAGGTGGCTTTAAGTGCTCCTAAATCAGGCTTTCAGAAATTGAGGCTATAGTCCTTTCGGCTCTAATCACCAAAATTGCTGTGTCAAATTGTTCCATAGCAGAATGAGTTACTGAATCAGGGAAGTTTATTAATCTCTGTGTTTATCCTAAATAGTAGTTCTATTACTAAATATAATATCATAATTCTTCCCTGGAAGGCACAAATATTTTCAGTTGACATTATCAGTACACTCTATTGATTATGGTCTTTGCTTGGGCTTCTTAATGGAAAACCTGAAGAAATAGCAGTTCCTCTTTATTCCTGTTCATTATCTCTTAGGATCAAATGGTAATACATAAAATGCCGTTTTATAAGGTGATTCTTTTAAGACATTATGATACATTTTTCACAAATATGTAGAGAGCAGCAATGAAGGGACACAGTGAAGGATATCTAAATGGCAACAATTACTATTTATTTTTTGCGAGAGATGAGAGCAGCATATAAATTGATTGATTAAGCTGAAAGAAAAGGCAGCAAGATTTAGAAGCAATAAAGGTACAACTATAGCTTCTTGTAGATTAGCTGGAATAAGAGAAACTGGAAGGACATGACAGTCAGCTGTACATAACAAACAGAGTTAAATTTTAAATGTGGTGTGTTTTCCTTTTTCTTTTTCTTTTTTATGCAGATAGTGTCCTCCAGAGGACTGTGAACATTTTTTTTTCTTTTTTTACCTAGTCTGTAAATTTTTCTAATACAAATATTACAACCTAAAGGGATAAGACCGAGGAAAACCTTTGAACTTTGAAAAGGAAAACAAGTTTCATCTATGATGTGAAGTATTAGACTGAGTTGGGTAGGGGATGGACATGTAACCACCTACGGCTCTTGAGAGTCACAAATAACAGCATTGGAGGAAAAAGTAATTATAGAACAAACCATATGATTTTTTTGTTTATGATTTTGATAAATAAGAAGATTTTTTAAATAATTTCTGAGATATTTGTAAGTATCAGAAGTACAAGATATTTTCGGAGGGGCTGACTCTCCTTTCTTTTCAATAAAGAGGCAATAGTATTCAAAATTTATTTTTGGGTATTCAATAGCTTAGGTCACCCAAAGAAAGTAAATAAAGCTGGTAACATTCCAAATCAGTAAAGGAAAGCAAAGCACAAGGAAATATTTTTGCAAAGGTGTTATGGTTTTGGCTGGGATACAGTTAATTTTCTTCATAGAGGCTCACACAATGCTGTGTTTTAGATTTTTGATGAAAATAGCAGTGATAACACACTGATGTTTTTATTTGTTGCAAAGCAGTGCTTATACAGAACCAAGGACTTTTCAGCTTCTCACACCCTGCCAGTGAGGAGGCTGGGATTGCACCAGGAGCTAGGAGGGGACACGGCCAGGACAGGTGACCCAGGCTGGCCAAAGGGATGCCCCATACCAGAGGGTATCATGTGGAACAATAAAAGCTGGTGTAAAGCAGGAGGAAGGGGGGATGTTGGGAGTGATGATGTTTACTTCCCAAGAAACCGTTATTCATGATGAGCCCTGCTTTCCTGGAAGTGGCTGAACACTTGCCTACTGATGGGAAGTAGCAAATGGACTCCTTGGTTTGTTTTGCTTGCACACACAGCTTTGTCTTTACCTAGTCAACTGTCTTTATCTCAACCCATGAGCTCTCACACTTTTACCTTTCCAGTCCTCTCCCTCATCCCACCTGGGGACAGTGAACAAGCAGCTGGGTGGTACTGAGCAGCCTGCCAGGGTTAAACCATAACAAAAGGATAGAACAAAAAAAGAACAAAGTACATTTTTACAACGATGCAGGGGTTATACTTTTAGGAAAGAGGTATATAAATGGAGAGATTAGGTGAAAAAAACAAGAATTTAGCTATCCTTTCAGACCCGAGAAGATTAAAATTGAAGCTCATGCAAGAGACACAAGTGTACTTGAAAAGATGGATAGTTCTTACTAACTGAATTTGCATAATTTTCTATAGTAGAAAAAAAAGTCTTCAAGTCTTATTTTGTTTTCTATAGCCTTAAGTTGTAAGGAACTTTATTTCCATTTTCACCATCATTTTTAAATTTACTCTTTAAAATTAGTTTCTCATTATCTGCCATAATCTAACAATATCAGTATATCAGACTTTTTTTTTAATGATACCTCTTAACAGTATATACTAGCTATTAATTCATAGCTGTGCAAAAAAAAATATATTAAATTTCCAAATTGCAAACAGATAAATATATAACAAATACAAGTAAAATTCCAGATTCTAAAAATTTGAGGCCTTCAGTCTGAAACTAAACAAGACATAGAAAGGGACCTTCATTTTTTTTTCCCAACTATTTTGGATATTTCAGATATTTTTCCCTGCTACTTCAGAACATCAGGTTAAAATCTTATTCATAAGATGAAAAATCTAAATATATTTCAAGTCCATTAAAATAATAGTTTGGTAGTTTTAGAATACTATATTACTGGAGAGCAACTTCTTGCTCAGTCAGATAATGCCAGGACTAGGGGGAATGGTTTTAAACTAAAAGAGGGGAGATTTAGATTACAGGTTAGGAGAGGCGGGGAGGGGAGGGGAGGGGAGGGGAGGGGAGGGGAGGGGAGGGGAGGGGAGGGGAGGGGAGGGGAGGAAAAAACATGGGAAGGGAAGGGAAGGGAAGGGAAGGGAAGGGAAGGGAAGGGAAGGGAAGGGAAGGGAAGGGAAGGGAAGGGAAGGGAAGGGAAGGGTTCAGATTCTTTGTTTATCATCACTTTCATGGAGAAAATGCCATATTTTTTGGATCACTAGTTGTTCACTTGTAGTAACCTTTTTGTTCCCTCATGTTAACTTTCCTGAGTACTCTGTAATAAAACTCTGTAATAAACTATACCAGACAGGCTTTTATTTATTTATTTATTTATTTACTTATTTCCTTCAAAGTTCTGCTCATTCTGTAGTACTTGTAAGGTTATTTCTTTATTGTTTTTTCTAAAATAACTTTCTCATCTCTCTTTGGCATTAAACTGCAATGTTTGGAACACTGATTGATAAGAAAATATCATTATGGGCCAGCAGAAAAAGAAAGAATTGTCATTTAACACTGATTTTTTTTTTCTGTTCAACCAATATTTTTACACAAAATCTTTAAATCTTTGCTTTCACATGTTCCAGATTAAAAACAAAACAAAACAACAACAAAAACAAAAACAACAACAAGAACAAGAACAACAAAAACCAAACCAACCAACCAACCAAAAAAACAACCAAAAAAACGGAAGTAAAATGTATCATGGAAAAATAAATAAATAAATAAAAAGACATTTTATTTAGAATACTTCCTTCTACAAGCCATGTTTAAAACACAAATAGACTTTCATAATGTTTAACACACGTTCCTTTCTGCATATACAATTATTTATTACACCCTTACTCAAAAAAAAAAAAAAAAAAAAAGGAAATGTTATGCAAATATGACCTCACTTAATATGAAATGTTTGGCCTGTTACCTAGTGTGCAGAAAAATAGTAATTGAGTTGAATTATCATCTTTTTAGACCACATGGTTAAAAAATATATTTAGTTTGACCATGTTTCATGTTTTAAATCTGCATTGAATATAAAATACATTGCATTACTTCTGCAAATATCCATGGCTTTGCCAACCCCGAAGTTTAATTATTTTTATGTGATGCTGATACAGTTGGTGCCCACTATGTTCTAGGTTGCTCTTGGTTAACCACCTCCCTTTTACAACTTTTATTTGTATTCAATATATTGAATTATAGCATTTTAAAAGTTTATTTATGTGTTTTACTCCCAAGGCCCTGTGCACAATTCTGTTTCAAAATTTTAAATTAAAAATCTCCATGAAAATAATATGTTTATTCCTATAGAAAAAAAAAAAAAAAGTATTTAAACACATAATGAGACTTATGAGTAATAGTAAACCCATTGACATCAAACAAAGGTAAAGGTCTCATAAAAATGTTGTCTGAACTAAGGATGTGATCACTGGGTAGTCAGAGACCTTGATGACTTTTAGCTAAGATGCATGATTAAAATTTACCTACTCATAATGGATTTTTACTGTTTCAACTTAGCCCAGAACTTCCTTTCTTCAGGAACTTGACAGTTTGGAGTAGATGAAACAAATACATTACCTCTTTTCTACCCTTCTCTAGTGCATACATAGATTTGAAATTATAATATTTCAGAATACTATTTTCATTTACTAATTGGCAACCTGGATTCTGGGCTATAAGAATCAGAATAAGATCCAAATGATTTCAGGCAGTTTAGGACCAAAACAAACAAATGAACAAACAAACAAAGCCAATTTTTTTTTTTTTTTTAAAGTGAAGGAAAGGGGTTATGATCGAATATATTGGCCTCAGTTTGTAGTTTTAAATTAAACATGGAGGAGTTAAGAATCTTCAAAATTATTTACTTTACTCACAGATGTGAGTTTCATTTAATTTTTGAAATGTCTTTCCAAACCCTGGTCTGAGAAAGCAAAAGATACTGCTTATAGAAGGTTGTTTATTTCAACTTGTGCAATGGAAGTGTAAATGCTTCATGAGCCCTGACTTTCAAGGGACCATTATTCCACTGTGACTGGCAGCACAAAGGACAGCAATAGAAATAGCTTTTAAAAAATATTTAAGGCAAAAACAATGTCAGCGTACAGCTACAAACAAGTATCTGGGGATAGAATAGACAGGTTTTCCTCTGATCCCTCAGGATCTGAAGTTCCTGTCCTTTTCTATAATACATTTATCATTGTTCCAAATAAAGCAACAACTACATGTTACATTTTTGAGCTCTTAGTATGGACAAGGTATTTAGAAACATTTCTGAGCATATTGAGCATATGTGTATTTATTTTTTTTTATGTTCCTTTCCAGAGGACATTTCAGTATAACATCTTTTGCTGCTAGACATGCCACATATGCTCTTGTAAGATAATGGAAGCAAGAATTAATTAACATCTAAATGATGCCTATTTTTAAATGCTAATTATGCTTAATTAATGTATGAATATTTTATCACACATCACCCAGTAGTTTCAATAATCTGTCTTTTTATATTTTATTGATCTCTCACTATATATAAATATTCCCCAACATGGTTTTAAAAACACAATAATTCCACAGTTAGATAATTTCCATGCTATGCTAGAAGGAACACTGCAGCTGTTCATAGAAATATTAACTATACTAATTGCATTTTTCTGTCTGTGATATTTTCTGGGCCTTTCCCACACCCTTATTTATTTATTTATTTGCATATATTGCATACATTTTTACTCTGTTTTCAGGGCAAAAGAACACTTTTGGACAGCTAGGTTAGATCCCAGAAGACTGCCAGAATTAAAAGAGAAAAAAAAATCAATGGACCTTGGGGCAAGCCTCTGATAACCACATATGAAAGAACAATATTAACAATACTTGGTAAATAGTTAGAAAATCTAGCATCTTTTGAAAAATGGTCTAAATTATTTGAGATGACACATATCTGTAGGTTGCAGAAAGAGACCTAAAACCTCCTTTCTTACTAAGGATAATATGTAATTTTTGTTTATCTTGAAATAAACTTCCTTTCATGCACAAAGGAAACATATTGACCATTTGTAACAAGATGGACAGGGGTGCCCAATTATAATTTTCTTCATGACCTTCCCATTTTCCATTCTGCCTATCTTACATAAATATTCTATAGCATATAAGTCACTTTCAGTGAGAGTGAATTCTTCTGTATGAAAATGTAGAAGGGGACTTCATTTTTGCCCACAGAATTTTTTGCATCAAAAATTAAAATCTCACATTTTTAGAGACAGAGTTTCAAATATCAAACCCCAGTGATTACATGCTTGTGGAGGACAACCTGTTACCTGTTCAGTAGCAATAGTTTCAGCCAGCTTTTTGACAGTGGGGAAAAAATCACCATCTTTCTTATTTGTTCATTTGCATTGACAGATCACTTTCAGGGTCTTGCCTTCAGCAGAAATAATGCATCTCTGCCCTTTAAAATGATAACTACTGTCCTGCTGGGATCTTCCTTGAGTCTGGTACTATTTTCAATCTACTTACGTTATCAGGATGACATAATTTTCCATGTTCAAGCTGTGGGACTACTGTTACAGTCATGATTTATTTTATTGTATAGTTTATAATGCCTTCTGGTAGTAGTTTGCAGTTATGTTTAACAAGACTAAAAAGAGCACACAAAGGTATACTGGTCAAACCTTCATTTCTAAACATCAATATTTCTGTTTCTGGCTGAATAAACACTTTATTTCAGTTATTTATTTCTTTGAGGGAGAAAAAGATCAAAAAGTTCTTCAGAAGTTAGACACCTTTAATGAGAAAATCATATTTCTTTTGCTGAAATCTTAATTTTTCTGGAAAAAAGCAATCTCTATGAAATATTTTACAAAAATAATGAAAAAATAATAACACAAAATATAACACCTATGTTCCGGTCTGGATCTTAGCAAATATTTCAGTCTTATAAACCACACCATTCATTTTGAACATCTGATTAAAGATCTAACTACTAGGAAGTGCTTCTATAATATTTTTTTTGACACTGTTTTATAAGCACTAGCTAAGTAAATAATCACTCTGTCCTTTTGAACATTGACCCCCTGTAACACAGAAAAAGGATAAAAGCAGGCATTGCAACTCCAAAAATGAGACAAATATTGCTAAGGCAAATATAGTGCAGTAATTTAAGAATTGTTCATGCATTTGCATAAAATAGAATGTACAAATAGGCCATAAACCTCTGTATTTACACAAAAGTATTTCATATTGATACATTTCTGTGATAAGTGTATTCCATCAAGCTCTCATAGGCTGAAGTGTGCTATTAGAACTACTGTGTAAGAGTTTTAAATATAAAATGTGTACAAATTAAATGATGAAATTGGAAAACAAACAGCATTCAGGGAACAAAAAAATTACATTCTGAGTTGGAAGAAAAATATGAAAATGCATTGATGGACAAGAAATCTGGTGAAAATAATAGAATATATAGAATTTGTGATATCAATACAATCATACAATTCATTACATTAATTTCCTTTCAGTAAACTCTGTACAAAGACAGACAAGTAATTTATTGCATCAGTAGTTTGGGGAGTGGCTAGATGCTGACTTTACTGTATTAACAATACACATGCATTTTTAAAGAAAATGTTAACTCCTATTCATTCCTGTCATTCTTCTTTTTTGTACACATCGTGCATATGAAAGATAATAATGTAAATGATTTATGACAAAAAGCATGTGTGCCTTCAGACTGCTTTTCTAGTGTATGCCAACATAGCCATTGATTGGATTAGGTCAGCCTCTGATTTATAAAGAAAATCATTTTTTACCCATCCCAATTCAGAAAACATTTAAAGCATGTGCTGCTGGTGTCATAAAACATATTCTCATCTCAACATGCAGACTTCACTGGCTGCAAGTGAACATGTTATGGAGAAATGAGATATGTAACTCACAGATGTTTAATATATGGCACCCCAGAATAGCTGGATCTACGTTAATGACAGATAGGCCCAGGATTTGCTAGTTATGCTATAGTTATGCTTTGTTAGGAATGTTATAGCTCCAAATGTATTAAAGACAGAAAAAACTGCCCACCCTCACCAGTGGTCTATTCCCTAATTTTACAGGAAGTGTGTTTGCTTTATGAAACTCTCAACACGATTAAAACTGCTTCATGCATTGGTAGTTAGAATGTTTGAGCTTGAAAAACTAGGGATAGGATATAGGAAAGATAATAAAAAGCATTTCACCCAAAATCTCAGGAGACTTTGGTAGGAGAGAATAAATTTGTGGCTTTGGGGGTGAAATTTTTGGATAAGAGTGGAAGGGACTGTGGCTAATGTGGTGGTCTTTTGAGACAAAAGTATCTGAAATTAAGTAGAAAAAAAAAGGTATGGGAATTAAAGCTGTTCATACTGTGAACAGGTCTAATTGTCATATGTTTGATAAATATTTCATCTGGAAGGGTAAGCAAGGATTTATATTTTATTTTGCAGATTGATTACCTCAGGGCACTCAAGCCATATAAAAGTTCTCTTTCTCTCTTCTATCATTCAAAAATGAAGATGGGTGGCAGAGGAAAAGTACGGAGAGTCAAGAAATACAGAATAAGAGTCCTGTAGAAGAAGTATTGGAAAACAGGTCTGGATACAGCTGGGATATTTTGTCATTTTGTTTGGGACATTTCAAAAGGTCGTGTATATCAACCTTAACCATGGTTGTAGGCATTGCACAAAGAATAGTCATGTTACTGAGCCCTTGCCCTGGATTTGGTTGTAACAAAATGAAAGAAGGCTGTCAATATGGAATTGTGGTGGGGTGATACTACATTAGCAACAGGATGAGTTGGTATCACTGACATGTATTTCAAAGGTTGTATTGGAGGTTGTGTTGCAGATCTTCAAATTATTTTCCACAGAATAAGAGAGTCTGGTCCTTGCCCAGAACTCTAGATCGTCTTAGTGGAAGTAGGTCACTACAGAGATTCCTTGGAAAAACCTGTCAGCTGTAATGTAACGTATAAATGAACATAACAGATTAATGAGAACTATAAAAATTAGGAGAAAATGATGAAGCAGATTTAAAGGACCATAAACTACTTGATTTACACATATCTTCACTTGGAACCTTGTTTCATGTAGATCCCAGTTGTTTTGTCAAAAGGAAAAGAAGATTTCAAAATTTGCCCGAATTTATTAATTTATTAATAAATTTATTAATAATAAATTATTAATAAATTTATTTATTAATTAAATTATTAAATTGCCCAGATAGCACTATATAAATATGCAAAAGCATTAATTTTAATATAATTTGCATAACATTTCATATGTGGGTTATTGCTGCTAACAGTCACAAAATCAAATGTGATTTCATGAGAGAGAGACTTTCAGGAATCATTCATTGCAATAAAAAGAGGTTTGTGTGATTTTTCACAAAACTGAGGGCTGAAGCTGTTCCCCTTTCTTCTTAGAAAGAAGAACAAGAAGAGGGAGAATTTAAAAGATAAAACATAATAATTAGTGGCTTATCTTTCACTTAATGGGACTCGGGAAAAATGAAAGGAAAAAATGCCTTGGGCTTTAGGAGAAGATGTAGAGAAGCAAGGAAAGGTAAAGGAAAAGAGGGAAAAATTGAGACAATGTACTGGGTTTATGTGGCAAGGGCCTGGTATCGGTGGCCTTTGTGAGCTGAGCCAAGTAGCTGCCCAATGTCAGATCAGAGCCAGCTCCAGCCGGCTCCAAAAGGGACCCGCTGCTGGCCAGAGCTGAGCCAGAGAGCAACCCTAGATGTGCTTCTGGGAGAGCAGATTCAAGGAAGGGGAAAAACTGCTGCATACAGCAGCTGGGAGAGAGCAGTGAGAAGCAGCCCTGCAGCCCCCCAGGTGAGTGCAGCAGGAGGGCAGAAGGTGCTCCAGGCAGGCAGCAGCAGTTCCCCTGCGGCCTGTGGAGAGGCCCCTGGTGGAGCAGGCTGTCCCCCTGCAGCCCACGGGTCCCACACGGAGCAGATCTCCACGCTGCAGCCCGTGGAGGAGCCCCCGGTGGAGCAGGTGGATGTGGCCTGGAGGAGGCTGCGGCCCATGGAGAGCCCCCGCAGGAGCAGGCCCCGGGCCGGAGCTGCAGCCCGTGGAGAGGAGCCCACGCAGGAGCAGGGGGTCTGGGGGGAGCTGCCGCCCACCCGTGGGGGACCCGTGCTGGAGCAGTTTGCTCCTGGGGGATGGACCCTGTGGTACGGAGCCATGTGGGAGCAGTTCCTGAAGAGATTTTATTTTACTGAAACTCTCTGACTCCACAGTTGTAGTTGAGTTTCTTCATCAGAGATGGATTAATTTTTCAGTAATGACCTGTCTTTCGGTTATAACTTACTCTAGGAGGAAGTTTTCCTTTTGCCTTAGAAGAAGAATTTAAACATAATCTGTGCTGTTGTACTAGCTGTGTGGTTTTTCCTTAGTCTCTCATAGATTTTTGGTCTATTTATCTTAAAGGAGGACTGTAATAAAATCACTGTGATAATTATTACTCAGCAAATAAAATATGACATTTTAATTTCAGAGAGACAATAAAGTCTTGCTTAATAACTTGCTTTTTAGGGAAAAGTGTAAGTTGCTCGTCCTTAGTACTGAATAATATTTTTGAGTGTTAGCAGATTTAAAAATGAAACATTCTTAAATATTCTGAATGAAACACTTTTAAATATTCTGAGATGTCAGATGATCTCATCATAGTAGTTTTGTGGCAGCACAAGGGATGTTTTTCCCCTTCTCACAGGTTAGAAATTTCATATGTCATTATGCTATTCATTACAGATTTCCCCAGTTTCTAGGAAATTATTTATTATGAACTGTTATCACCCTATTCATTACACTGTACAACAAGAACATGGCTTTTAAGAACAAGTACCAACTCTCTGATGTATTCATTTGCTGTTGTGTAGACAAAACAGATTATTTCTGAAAATTGCTGGGGGAGCGGGGCAGTTGAGGTGTCTTAGGAAGGAACAAAAGTGTTTAGGCTGTTGGAAGAACATTTTCTTCTTATCTTCACCAATGGAACACAACACTGTCAGCTAAACATTTACATACATGGAAATTTCAAGGCAAATATTAGTTAAGATGTTGGCAGGATCCTTCATCTTTGAATTTTAGGTCAAATACAATGTCTAATATCTAGTTGCTGTGAAGTCCTCTAAGATTGTAAGATATAAGTCATCAATGCTAACATAAGTATAAATAGCGAATGTTTTGTCCTGAAAGGACATGTTCATGAAATAAATGTTTTGTCCTGCAAAACCGCCTGGATCATTGTGCAAAAACATCCATATTGCCAGCCAGTCAGTTCTTGCAGGCTGATAGAATCTAGGCAACAAAAACCAATGCCTTGAAAACTCATGCGAATTACTCTGCCAGCACAAGCAAACCTGTTCTAATGAAGACATGAAGTAATAAAAATAAATTAAAAAAAAAAACAGTTTAAGAAAACAAAGCTGTACATTTTTTCTCTGTAACCAGAAGACACCCAAAATGTTGATGTATCAGTGGCATGTGCTGGTGACTGAGCAAGCCCAAGCACACTGCTGCATCGCATGGCCCAGACAACACATGAAGCTTCAAGTCCAAATGGTGAGAATAGCGATTAATCTCTAGGACCTAAAACATGGGACCTTCCTTTTAAGAACAACATTCGTATAACTTTTTTTTTTTTTAAGAAAACAAAACAACAACAACAACAACATAAAAAAATGTTCCTCAGAATTTTTAAAACTAAGCTTCTGAGCTTTATGCTGGCTCAGAAATAGAGCCGCCTCTGGCATGCATAGAAAGACATAAAATCTGCAACAGCAATTGTTTTTTCTATATCTGCCTTTTACTTCTTCAGAGGAATTTAGTGCTCCTGGAGCTCCCACTAGGTTGTTTTTTCTACAGAAATCATGTAGAGGTGAGCCATCCAACAAAAATCTACTTTAATTTGTGCCTGAGAATTGCATAATGGATAGGAACCCTGTAGGGGAACCTCAACAATCTCTTCAAACCATTTTGGATGAAAGTCTATAGAAAATACAGTTCCCAGCATTAGCTGACCACCATATCCTGCCCTTTTGTAGCACCGTGTAACAAACAGAATCCAAACACAGCAAGGTTTTAAAAAGTTGTGCAATGTAGTTTTAAACTTTTGATTTCTAGGCAGTCTTTGCGAGAGATTTGAGTATGGTGAAAATGATTGTTCTTTTTGCAAAACCTCCCATCTTATTACTGCTAAACCAATCATAGCCCATTGTATGCAAACAGTCTGGGTTTGCATGTATTCTATAGAACAAAGTATTCTCAGTGAGTTTCTATAAATAGAAAAGAGAACCTAAACGAAAAGGATGCATTCATTGAACAAATGAAATGCTTATAATGAAGAAGTTTTCACAAGTAATCTATGCATATTTGAGTCAGGACAGCCTTAAGTATCTGGCACAGGCAATCAGCTAGCATAGAAATGATCAAACATTGAGAGATTTTAATGAGGTGAGAAAGAAACTAAATATCAGAATTTTTACAAGATTAACTAAAACTATAGGAATTCTGATTTCTTTCCCCAGTGATGGTGTATTGGTCTTTTAAAATGAACTTATAGACTAATCCAGCTCTATTGGGAAAGACCTGTCATTCTCATAAATCTGTAGAATTTATATGATAAATGGAAAATTTAGTTTGTTGTTGTTGCTGTTTTTTTTCCTAATGAAGTTCTGCTCTTTGTGTCTTTGTGGCTACAGAGAAAACTGCATGGTTAAAAATCTCAAAAAAAAAAAAAAAGTCAAAGATTTCTCCTTGTTTGTATTTGTTTTGACATAGGGTTTCTAACTCAATCTTACAATACATTTTTCCCCTTCTGATTCATGATTATTTGCCTGAGTGTGAAAATAATAATGAAAAAAATCATTCTTGAGTGTGAGAAAAATTACCCTTACTGTATTTATTAAAAATGTGAGATGAAGCAGAAAAATTCATGTTGTAGCAGAGTTTCAAATTTAAATCAAGAGACCCAGAATCATAGAATCATAGAATGCTCTGGGCTGGAAGGGACCTCAAAGATCACCCAGTTCTAACCCCGCTGCCATAGGCAGGGATGCCACCCACTAGACCAGGTTGCTCGGGGCCTCATCTAACCTGGTCTTGAAGACCCAGGAACTTCATCTGTAAATAATGCAGTGAAGAAGCCTATCAAAACTGTCTTGTATTTAAAGACTTACTGAAAGAAAGGGAAAAATATTGAATGTTGTTGCAGCTCAGTAATTGGCATACTTTCACTTGGGCAGGAAACAAATTGTGATGCTCTCCATGGGCCGCAGCCTCCTCCAGGCCACATCCACCTGATCCTCCAGGGAATCCTCCACGGGCTGCAGCGTGGAGATCTGCTCCATGTGGGACCCATGAGCTGCAGGGGAACTTCTGCTCTGGTGCCTGGAGCACCTCCTACCTCTCTTTCTCTGGCTTTGGTGTTTGCAGTTTTTTGTTTGTTTGTTTGTTTTGTTTGTTTGTTTTTTCCTGACTTTTTTCTCACTCCTCTCTCTTACATCTTCTGCACAACATTTATTTGAGCTCATTGACTCAGTTTTGGCCAGTGGCAAGTCCCTTTTGATACAGGCTGTGTCTGACATGGGGGCAGCTCCTGGACTCTTTTTGCAGAGCACATCCATGTTGCTTGGCCCATGAACAAAACTTGGCCACGTAAACCCAATATGTTTCCTTTTCTTCTTCTTCTTTCTCTTTTCTCTTCTTTACCTTTTCACTATAATCATAACCTCGTTCAAGGTCTGTCACTAGACCTGTCACTCCTACAATAGCCTATGGTAATCAGGAAACAGTCCACTGCATCTTATTTCTCCTGAGTAGTAAGTGAGGTCTGTAATTCCAGCATGCAAGTGTTGTTGAGAGCCAGTGAACAACTAAATACCTTTAATTGCTGACAGCAGTATGCTTCTTCCAAAAGATCTGGTTAAAATGTTTGTTTGCCTCTGACTTTGGTTATCATAAGAACTTTTTACTTCCTTACAGCCTTTTCACAGCCCATTTATGACCATAATTTGAGGAATATTACAGAGTTTCTCTCTAGAGTCTTATCTTTAGAAACATTTTCATGGGAACTGTAAGTATTTAAGTATATAGGGGTCACACATGCCTTTAATGCATGCAGATCTGCATGGGATGAGAAAAGGGAACTATTTTGGCTGGTATATCCAGAAGGCTTGTAGAGATAAAGCTGTTTTTTTGTTGTTGTTGGTTTTTTTTTGTTTCTTTGTTTTTCAAAGAATAGAGGTAGGATGAGTTAGGACTAATGAATATTAGACATAGCTGTATATTGTAACAGTGGTTCGGCATTTTTAGAGCAGAATTTAGATAGCAGAGCACAGGCTGGCAGCAAAATGCACTCACAGCCTCAAATACGGAGCAAAACACCTTTTACTCTGTGATCCTTGTGCTGTGATGAGGTGCTAATTGGTTCTCACTGAAGTACAGATTAATCTGATTCAGCTGTTCTCCTCTAGTGGACTTTAACCTAATCTAAAGCGATTCAAGAGTTTAGAAAGAAATGAAAGCAGAGAAATATATGTTAAAATTTCACTAGTTTGTCTGTAGTTTTCCTTTACGATTTAAGTTTGGGGACAGCTCCAGTAGGATCTTAGAGTATATCTACGTGCTTTTTGAAATACTCCCCTAAAAACAGGTGTGATCTAGATCTAATGCTTAATAAAGGCATTAAGAATGAAGAACCTGTAAACAGAAGCTGTATGAGAGTTAAAGACTGTCCTGTTCATAACGCATCCGAAGCTGAAGAAAATATTCTCTCCCCCTTAGTTTGGGGAAGCAAAAACAATTGAGTCTGCTCATTTGAAGCCAGTGCAGGCATTGCTGTGCTATGTCCTGCCATTCTCTGAAACAGCATATAAACAGGCGGACTCTTTCTTTTCAGCATGTTTTTCATTATAGATGTTCGAATAACACATCATGAATTTTAAACTTTAATTTTCAATGGATTCCTTTCAATTCCAGTGGTCATGACCTGACTAGACATTGCATGAAAGCTTAAGGATATTTTTTCTGATATGACTGCTAGTAATGTGAAAAAAATATATATTTTTTTCTTTGTTAGTTACTAATATTATCAGGCTTTTTTTTTGTTGTTGTTGTTATCTTTTCCTTCTGTCTATATATCTCAATAAATGCTGGCTCCTGCTCATTAAAAAGAGATATTTTAATAGAGATATTTTACAGAGATAATGTTTATATTATACTTGTTTGTGGATATGGTGGGCCACCAGTATTGAACTGGATGTATCACAGCCTTGCTGTGAAATCTTTGTTTTTTCCAGGAAAAATGGAAAATAACATCAGAGTTGGGAAATAGCATCAGAAATAACATTTGTTTCAGGATGCACTTTTTTCTTTTAGTAGTTCTACTTTTCTGACCCTGAATGTGTGTCATCATTTCAGAAATGAAAAATAATAAAATCATGAAAGGTGGGAAACTTAGGTACCTTGACAGTCCTTGTTATTTTATTCTCTTTGGTTCACCTATTTCTAAAGTAAGTGTTTAAAATGTGAGGTGTTATCAGTTTGTGAAGAGAGGCAAAGAGCTGATGATTACACAGGAAACAATGCCATAAACATGCAGGGAAGGGTGGAAAAAAAAAACAAGAATCCTCCTGTGTTTAAAAAAAATAAAAATAACACAACTAATGAAACCTATTGCTTACCATAGTCAATGCTGACATTTAAAGCTTATGTTGCTTCTGAGTGAATATACCACACAACCTGTCTTGGGAAAAGCAGACAATGGAGCATTTCATTAACTTTCTGTGACCCATCATTGCTTGATTTCAGTACGCAAAGGTGTAATGCGATATACACCATGTGGACTAGAGAAGACAAAGCTTTGAAAGATAGATGAGAAAAGAAGAATCTATCACTGCTGCTATATTAGGAAACCCTTTGCTGAAAAAGAAGAGAGTGAAAAGGAAAACTAGGGGAGGTGAAGATCCTAAATAAATTCCTGATGTCTGAAAGAAATAGGTCCACAAAGGGAGTGTAGGCAGGACTGCTCGCTGCACTTCTGCACTATCAGCCTTTTGAATAGTGTTTAATGAAGCTAGTCAGGCTACACCATGTGGCCATCTTCTTAGCTGCTGCATGGAACAATCCTCTCGAAGAGCAGAATGCAGTCTTTACAAGTCCATACAAAAGTTCTTTGCTCTTAAGTAAAACTTCATTTCTAGAACTGGAAAGTCTAGTGTTCAGTCTAGAACTACAAGGGTACCATGGTCTGATGAGGCTTACAAAGTTTAAGTACTCAAAAATTTAGCATTGTTTCATCTAATGAACTGAATAGAAGGGTAGAGGGTTGGGGGTGGGGGATGGAGGTGAAGGGGGAATGTTTTTTTTTCCCTCCAGTACTGATACAGAATTCCCAGCTGTGGCACAGGGCAAATCATTTGGCATCTGAAAAGTAATGACTATGGTGTTACTTCTTTGTCTAATTCTCTGGGCTGTTATGGATATTAATCAAATAGTCTTTTAAATACTTTGGTAGACTATGGTTCTTTATAAAAACAAATTATGCATTATTCATTATTTTTCTGTATCTGTCCTTCCCATTGTGTGTTAAATCATCCGTTCTTTGTCAGAGATGGCCTCTGGTGATACAGAAAGATATAGACAAAGGAACAGTCAGTTTATTATTATTATTAATAATTATTATTATTATTTATTTTTATTTTTAAATGGGTAGATGTTTGAGACCTCATTATGGCCTTTCAGTACTTAAAGTGGTCTTATAAAAAGGATTGAGAGGGACTCTTGTGTAGAAAATGACAGGACAAGACAGTAATGGACTTAAACTAAAGAAGTATAGATTTAAATTAGAAATTAGGGAGAAATTCTTCACTCTAAGGGTAGTGAGGCACTGAAACAGGTTGTCCAGAGAAGCTGTGGATGCTCCATCCATGGAAGTGTTCAAGGCCAGGCTGGATGGGACCTTGGCCAACCTGATCTAGTGGGTGGTATCCCAGCTTATGGCAGGGGGTTGGAACTGGGTGATCTTTAAAGTCCCTTCATCCCAAGCCATTCTATGATTCTATGATTCTGTGATTGTGATTCTATGATTCTATGATTCTTGTTCTGGATTCTTATATTTATTTCATTTATTTTTCTTGTGCGACCTGGAGAAAAGTGCACAGCACCTTTCTTTCCATAGATCTTCTAGCAGTCATATCTGATCCTGGTATACGTTTCTCTCTAGCTTTAAAGAATGTAAGAATCGTAGCAGAAAAAGGTCAAGCTTGGACACTCTCAACCCACCTCAGACACAGGACAGGCAACACTGTGACTGTATTTGGACTTGGATTCTCAAACTTTATGCTTATATATGTCCAAGGTTTTGGAGAGATGCTGGCATTGCAATTGAATGACTACTTCTCAAAGTAGCTGAGGAATTTTCTGTGGAATACCTACACAAAGTTTGTTGGATTTTCAGTGGCTCTGTCAGCAACCTGCAACTCCCTCTGAGACTTGTTGAAAATCTGCCTACACCTTCAAGGAATTTCTAGTATCTTGAAATGGTAGAATTAAAGACTATAAGAAAGATGCATCATTCCTTACAGAACACTGTGTTACTCCCTTGATGTTTTGGAATAATAATGTTAATAGCTGCTGCAGAACCCAGCCACATGAAAGCTGTGGTTTCAGCATTAATTGTGGTTAAACAAAGAATTTTAGTGTAAACCATTGAGAGTTGTCTTCAGTAAATTACACTCAGGAACTATATATCTCTTTAGCACTCCCTGGCTACTGGTACAGCTGTCTTACTTCCCATCTGCTGCTTTTCATGGATGAAGGCTGATCTCAGTTTCTGGAAAGCTAAATAAGGCCTTTGGTGAAATTATCTGTAGGCTGCAGAAGAGGTCTTCTTAAATAGCTGCACAAGGGAGCTGCTAAAGCATCATCAAAGTTTGGCAAAGAACAGACAGAAAGTCCAGAAGGTCAGTAGTGCCAGCCAGCCTTAAATCTGAATATTTGTATGTAACAAATGAATATAAGTGAAGAAAAAAAAAACCTCTCTCCTTCAAGACACATAAGCACAGTAATTCAGTCATGCACACAATATCTTGTTGGTGTGCAGTCTAATAACCTCATTTTCTAAACTTTCAGAGTTGCAAAGAATTAAGAGGGAACTGAGAAAATGTAAAACACCATGGTATTGCCGAACTTAATATAAGATTAGAATGATTTTTTTTTTTTTTTCAGTGCAGTATCAAACTGTTATAACACATGACTCAGGGGTATCCCCACTTTGGGGTACCTTGTGACAAAGTTTCACAGAAAAGTGTTTCTGGCTTAAACATTAAGGAGAACTGTTCCTATGGTTTAGCTTGATTTCTCTTTGTTTCCATGTTATTCTACTCCTTTCTCCATTACATTTTCTTTTATAGTCTCCATTTCTTATGTTTGCTCCCTTTCCCAAAAGCAAAGGTCTCACTTTTTTCCTTCCTTCCTTCCTTCCTTCCTTCCTTCCTTTCCTTCCTTCCTTCCTTCCTTCCTTCCTTCCTTCCTTCCTTCCTTCCTTCCTTCCTTCCTTCCTTCCTTCCTTCCTTCCTTCCTTCCTTCCTTCCTCCATCACTTTCTGACAGCTGTGTGTTTAACATATTTCTAGTGTTTTCCATAGTTTTCCATAACCATCAATAGTTTTCAATAGTTTTCCGTAACCATCCCACAGACTGGCAACAAGTTAAGGAAGAATGTCCTCTGGAGACAGACCAAACACCTCAGCCTTTGCATAGTGATGCAGAGCTGAGGAACTCTAAATAGACATCAGCCTGAACCCACTATTAGTATAATGTGATTCCAAGCCCAAAAAGTCTCTAGATATTCAGACTGATCTGAATGTGAATTTCCTGATGTGTTAATGGAAATATATATGTATATATATTAATTGAATAATATACCTCTGATAATCATCAGACACTTATGTAATCAGATATTACTCTTCAAAAAATTGTATGAAGTTTTATGAACCGCTAACAAATGTGTGTTAAAAGTTATGATGAAATGTATAAAATGGGTTCACATTGATTCAAAAATAATTATTTAAATTGTTTCTTAATTTCTTGCTTGGATACAAACTCAGATATTGCCTGAGGTATATTTTGGAGGGGTTGCCTACCTCAGAAACTTTTCAAAGTATTTTCATAGAATCATAGAAAAGTTTGGGTTGGAAGGGACCTTGAAGACCAGCCAATTCCAACCCTGCCGTGGACAGGGACACCTCCCACTAGATCAGGTTGTTCAAAGCCCCCCATCCAACCTGGCCTTGAATACTTCCAGGGATGGGGTATCTACAAGTTCTCTGGGCAATTTTTGACAAAATTGTCCGGTGGTAAAAAAAATTTTGACAGAGTTAAACCCCTGGAAATACACACAAATTTTATCCAAAGTTCATGCTAATTTGGAGAAATGCACTTAGACATGTATTTTTTCTCTATGTTTCTCTCTATTTGAAGAGGCCGTGTTACCTTTTAGATACGTTTGAATGAAATAAAAAGTTGAGCTTTGCCTTAGAAAAACAAAATGTGTAACTCTGCAAATGAATATGCAAAAAAAAAAAAAAAGTATTTTTTTCCTGTGTAACCAATTTTTAAAGTATTTTTTTCATGGCTCTACTTGAAAACAATAGGCTTTCAAGTATGCCAAATGACTACTCCTGGGACTTGCCCCGTTCCCACTGAACAAGACTGGGAGCTTTCCTTCCACAAGCTCTGTTAGATTTGGAAAGTACTGAATGACATGCATATGTTGGCAGAATGGCAATACTTGTAAAAGTGAGGGCTTGACAAATTAGCGTCCCATCATTACCATATCATCCTGTGCATAACTTTGCTCACCTGAGTAATTCCATTCAATGTTATAAAACATTTGCATCCCCAGGACTTCATTGGGTATTTATTTATATTTCTTGCATGAAGGAACGCTGTCATCAACTTCACATTTTCCCTAAAATCTGCCATGAAAATCTATTCCCTTTGAAGGTCACTAGTAGATCTTGTACAGAATTTGAGACTCTCAACAATAAACAGCATAAATACCCACAAAATGATTTATACCATCTTAAGCTCCCATGGCATTGACCAATAAGCTGCATAAAGGCACACAAAAATGATTTATGTCTCTTAAATTCCCTTTGGTAAGTGAATAAGAAGGAAAAATGGAAAATACAGGCACTTCCCCTTGAGTATGAATGTTCACTGGAGCAGGAAGGCACACAATCAACTTTGAAAATGTTTCTGTTTTAAATTGGTGAAAAAAGTATTTTTCACTTTCTTGCATATACACAGACACACATTTTTCTAAGTATAGGTCTTTAAGTTACCTCTAGTAAACAAACTGTTACTTATCTACATTGTAACTGGATAGCTATCACAAAAACCAGTGAGAACTGGCAGGTAAAAGCAAATAAATATATCAGTACTTCATGGGACTTGTAATTTACACCTCAGCTTCATCTAAAACATGGCAATAATGATACCCTTCCTTGAAAAAGTATTCATGCAGTCTATAGTTCTCAAATCCTCTCTGAGTTGTTCAGAATTTAGAACTCAATATAGCAAATTCAGGAATCTGTCTAGCATTTTGTTGTTGTAACCTAGAATCATGTTAGAATATTCTAGTCAAAAAGAAAGATGAGAATATAGCTCACTAAGAACATAAACATAGTGCTTTATGAAATAATAATAATAATAAAAAAAAACCACTGCATTATTTCATTTTTAGTTGTTTTATCAGCTCGTAACTGTTCCTGCTATTTTTACAGTGTTTCCTCTTCCCTTCCCTTCCCTTCCCTTCCCTTCCCTTCCCTTCCCTTCCCTTCCCTTCCCTTCCCTTCCCTTCCCTTCCCTTCCCTTCCCTTCCCTTCCCTTCCCTTCCCTTCCCTTCCCTTCCCTTCCCTTCCCTTCCCTTCCCTTCCCTTCCCTTCCCCCTTCCCTTCCCTTCCCTTCCCTTCCCTTCCCTTCCCTTCCCTTCCCTTCCCTTCCCTTCCCTTCCCTTCCCCCTTCCCTTCCCTTCCCTTCCCTTCCCTTCCCTTCCCTTCCCTTCCCTTCCCTTCCCTTCCCTTCCCTTCCCTTCCCTTCCCTTCCCTTCCCTTCCCTTCCCTTCCCTTCCCTTCCCTACTAATTTTGTTACTTTTAAAATTTCCATTTTCAGGTGGATACTAGCAAGGACAATAACCCTTTTAAATCCTTCTGCATGGTCAGAAGGAGAATCTAGTCTGTCAGTCATCAAAGGGAGGCTTCTCATAAACAACATGACATCTATTTTGCATAAAGTAAATCCTTTGGAATATAATATTGATCCTGAACTTGAGTGCAGTTTTGACACTTATATCCTGCTCCACAATGCATTCAAATGAAAGACAAAGCACTAACACTGAGCAATGTCAGGTCCTCATACCTCAGGGCATCTTACTAAAACATGATCTAAATTGGTATGATTTCAATCTCTGTAGGGTTTCAGTGTTACTTTACAGACACAGAAGTAGACAGGAATAAGGCTGTGTATCTATATTTACCTGAAATTTAAAATAAGTCTCACCTAGGATGAGATACATCCTTGTATCTACAGGATGAAGTCTACATCTTCATCACCTATTTTTTCCTCTCTCTATAAGTTACTCATTCCAAAATGTGGTATCTAAAGAACTGTGGTTATTCTAGAAGTTTTGTATCTGTATACAAGTCTCAGCTCTGCAATTCAGACTTATTTTCATATCTAATGCTTTAAAAATATGTATATATATATCATTTTGGGGAAATTCAATTGTATTTTCAGAGACAGCTGAAAACTCATACAAACTTCTCAGATGATCAGAGATCAAAGAGTCAGTCTTAAAGGTCAGCACTCCTTACTTGGATATTTAGACTCTTACATAGGGTTATTGATTTCAGTAGAGCTTTGCAAATGAGTACCAACTGCAGATCTCATATTCACTCTTTCCTTTAATCAGCATTTCTAACAGATGATCTGCTAACAGAATATCATTAAACATTAGTCAAGTACTCATTACCTTTCTACCAGAATAAGAACTTCTCATAGCACAATTAATAATACACCTGCTTTTAGCAGTAATTGCTTTGGTGCTGTGTGAATATGAGAATGAGGTGTACCAGCCTGCCAGAATACAAATGGGTAGAGGTGCTTGAAGCACCTGGTATATCCTGGAGTTTTAATTAATAATCAGCAAACTATTGCTGAGTATTACGTTGGGCAAGGTGAGCACCAAACTAGGTCCATGACTGATAGCAGGCAGCCACTGAAATAAATTCTTAGCATGGCTGTCATTGAAAATGCATCTGAAATAGAAAGAGACTGTATTGTTTGATTAGCCTAATTTTTACAGATTATAAATGATCTTAAATTTGTTTTCATAACTTAGGTAAAATGAAAATGCGAAGCACCTTAAAATCAAGTGAAAGCTTCAAAACATCACCTTGGATATGACTGAATGTACATCATTGGCTAATAGATAGGATCCTGAGAATTTTTTGTCTTCTCTTTCTTCCCCTAGGAGTATTCTGTAAGGCGCTAGTAACTACTTTAGGCAGGTTACAGAACAAGATGGATGAATTGCCATGTTTAGTTTGGAAAACCCTGTATAGCAATCTGTCCTTTGTCTTCTTGAACAGCAAATGTCCTCCTTTTCAGCTTAGTTATTTATAAAAAAAAAAGTCTGTCTACATTTTAAGAAACTGTAAATCATAGTTTCTATTTAAATTGAATTAAAAAACAGGTGTGAAGTACTTCAATAATTACACCCTAATACACATATAGCATTATGCTATTATATGTATCTTCAGTGTGTTAAATACTAAATTTATACAGTTTATATTATTTTATATAATCATTTTAATCTGTGCAAATGTGGTCCAGTGGATGTTAGCTTAAAATGTTGTAGTTTGCCTGTCTGCAAGAGAATGTCTAATTCCATAATTAAGGTGAAAATTGACTTATGAATTTGTTCAGTATTTGAAATTCAGAAATGGAAGACTTTTCCTTACTTCTCATCCCATATTGTACAAAATGTTTTCTGAGTGCTTGGTGGCATAAAGCAGGCTATCCAATAGCCTACACCTTCTCCTCATAACATGAATATTAGAAGTATTAGTATTGAGAATGAGAAAATATGTACAAGATTATAATGAATTAAAATAATTCTTATAAAACAGGAAATGGCCATCTGGAATTAATGGCCACATGAATATAGGGGTGCAAATTATAATTAAAAAATAACAGTTATTTTTATAATTTTGTCATCAAATGTTTTTCAAAGACAAGGAGCTCTGTAAAGGAACTGAACATTCAAGGTTTAGAGCATAAATTGTTTTCTGACCTTAGTGACTAGGAAGAAACACGCCACTTAGCTGTTCCAGCTTACTTCCTATGAAATAGCCAGTGTCATTTTCAGGTACAGATCCTGATAAAATAAATCTTTAGCTGACAAGAAATACCTATACATTTTGCCTTAAAAACACAGAAATTGGAGGGACATTCCCAGTAACTGAGTTCAGTCTCAATGTGTTTGCTGGCAAGCAGTGTATAATTTCCTTCATAACAATATCATTTTGATTAGAAAAGTGTTCTTGTTCTCCTTTATTTATATCTCTTGAAATCTGAGCAAGATAAATATACACATCAATAAGAAGAGGACCATGTAGGGTTACACTGGAGTTCAGCTAGTTATAGTCATTATAACACTCAGCCAGTCAGTTGTCTAACTGTTAACAATTAGCAAATACTAACAGAAAAAAAGTCCTGTAATTACCTCCTGCTTCGCACAGTATTTATGCTCTTAAATTGCTAACCAAGCAGCACTCAAACACAGCACAATTCCCTGTTGTAAGACATTACAATCCTTTTCTTCTTGATTAGAGATTTTCCTTTAGCCCTCAGCCTTTTAAAGTTTCAGTCTGAAGGAGAATAAAAATAACACCTCACACTGCTTTGCATGTATTGCACCAACACTATTATGTACCCCTGTCTCCCTACTATGTAATTCAAAAATTGGTCTTTCCTCTGGCTTTCACACCAGTAAATTGAAAGTCAAATGCATGGGTTTATTGCAATACTCTCTGTGATATGGGTGGAGTTATATGAGCTAGTTTCAAACTACCTTGCAGCATGGTGTAAACCAAACGCACTACACCTACCAGTCCATCTCCTCTTCCAGTTATATAGTCCTTATTATATCTATTATATAATATATATAATAGATATACAGTATATATTATGTTGGTTATATTGCTTTAACCAAGTTAGCTCAATAATTTAGAAAATAGCTGTTTGTTTTTTAAGTTATAATGGATTAGGAGGTTTTGTCAGCTTTCAGACAGGTGTGATGTATGGTAACACCTGAACAAGTACAGAAACCAATGTTGAAATTTCTTTCCAAGAGGTTGAAGAAGCCTAGAGAAAACATGCGGAAGAGTAACCCTAATTTTAGATTGGCTTAGCAGCCTCACACAATTTCTTCCTGAGTGGAGACAGCCTAAATGTCTGTTATGGTATGTGACAAAAAAAAATAATCAGAAAGGTTTGGGTCAGTGTGCTTGCTGGCTTTTGACTTGCACATGTAATGGAACTGAAAACCAGCATCAGACTCAGATGAGGATGGTGAGGATATCTATGTTATCCAAGAGATGTAGCAGCTGTTACTCTACTTTGCTAATCAGATCACATCAGAAGAGTAGTAGTATCCTCTGTCAGACAGAAAAATGAATATGACTTTAGAAAGAAGAAGAAAAAAAAAGGTCTTCATAGATTTTGTCTTTTGTTTATTGATTTTTTGGAAATTTACATAAAATATGCACAATTTTAATACAAATTTAATCACAGAATCACAGAATCACAGAATCGTCTAGGTTGGAAGAGACCTCCAAGATCATCTATTCCAACCTCTGCCCTAACACTAACAAGTCCTCCACTAAACCATATCACTAAGGGCTACATCTAAACGTCTTTTAAAGACCTCCAGGGATGGCAGCTCAACCACCTCCCTGGGCAGCCCATTCCAATGCCTAACAACCCTTTCAGTAAAGAAGTTCTTCCTAACATCCAACCTAATCCAACCTTAAGTATATTTCCTCATAAATTTCCTCTCATCTGTTTTTCTTTGCTGTTGAGAGGATACTTCAGGGGTGAAATTAGATTCTGATTGATTTGGTTACAAAGTTCTAAATTTGGAGCATATTTACATTATGCAATTGTATAGACAATAAACAGAGCAAGTAGTTTGACATTTTAGAAACTTCTCTGCTTTTAGGTATCTTTCTTTACGTTGTGTAAGAGGGATACAAGATTCCTTACTTCGGCACCTTATTAAATAGCTAACATTAGGTGAGATACATTTAGATACATTTAGAGCTTTGGATTAATCTCTTGCTTTGATTATGGTTATTAAAACCATATCTTTGAGATACACCTGTCACTTCAGCTTTGATTACGCCCTCTGGTAATTATGTAAAAAAAAAATCATTAAAGTTGTGTTGATAGATACATATACCCATGGAGAAATTGGCTTGAATATACCTACAGTGTATTTATTTTATTTTGTTTTGTTTTGTTTTGTGTTTTATTTTATTTTATTTTATTTTATTTTATTTTATTTTATTTTATTTTATTTTATTTTATTTTATTTTATTTTATTTTATTTTATTTTATTTTATTTTATTTTATTTTATTTTATTTTATTTTATTATTTTATTTTATTTTATTTATTTTATTTTATTTTATTTTATTTATTTTATTTTATTATGCATCCATATATATTCTTGTTTTTACAGGGTGTAGAAGAGCTTTTAAATACTGTTGTGGACTGAAAAGTAGATCTCGGCTCAAAAGGGAATTTATTTTTACAATACAAGTAAAATGTAGGTTTTGGGAAAAAAGGATAGAAAAGTAAACCCCAATCCAGCATATTGGACATATAAAAAGAGTTGAGATCTAAAATACTTTTATATTGCAGTATGTTGACAGAGCCTGGTTATAATCTTGGCAAATAATAGGAGACAAATGTAGGTGTCCAGTATTAACTGGGGTCACAGGTATTTTCTGGATCCTTGTTTGACTCCCTAGATCCTTACACAGTTATTATGTCTTTTGTGTTGTGGACTTGAATGCTTGGTCCTTTCAGTAGGATCAGGCCTGGAGGTATTTTCCTATGGTCTCTAAACAATGCAGATGGAAATTTAGGGACCTCAAAAAGGAAATCACAGCAGACAATCATGGTATGATAAACAAAAAGAATTACTAAAAACAGGGCTATGCATTAAATTCCAACTTCTTGTCCACATTTAGGGACCTCTTAGTGTTCATGGTCATTAACACTCTTTAGAATTAATGTACCAAACCTTCTCATAACATAGATATATGGAACAAAACAGCATTGCCTTGTTTGCCTATGGTGTTGCTTTCCTCTCCATTTTATCCAAGAACACACTATGAATCTTATGCCCAGCCTAAAGGATTCTTGCAAAATAGCTCAATTAAGTTGTTCTCCTTTGTATGGAATTGCTAAATATTCATAGAGCCCAAACGAGCACAAATCTTCTGTGCACTGAGTCTGGGCACTGCCTCAGGGAGGGAAAAGTGTGGCCTTTCAGCCTTCCTAGAGACGACCATTACATAAATTTTTGGTCTGTTATTATTATGTGAGTGTCTCAGGCTAGTCAACAGTGCTTGTGTTTGCTTTACCCTCTGACCCTGTTAATATTTAAGCCTCCCATAAAATATTGTGACACTATCATAATCTCCCCCTTGATTTCTTTTCCTAAGTAGCCCATAAATGTTTGTCAAGACGTTTCTCCTGTGCTATTAGGCTCTTGCATCTCCCAAGTATCTGTTTCCTACAATCAGCCACTTTATAATTAGCTGAGGGTTACTAGATTATCTACCCAGAAAATTAGATTTTAAGCTGTCTTTGGGTTGATGAAGGTGAAATACTGTTTTTCCTCTTAAAATCATGATAACCAGAAACATATAAGCTAAATTAGTGTACTAATATTTCTCACTTTCCCTGATGAAATTTGCCACTGTACGGAAAGGAGCAGTACCTTACACACTACTGAAAAAAGCATGGGAAAAAAACACATGGTTTTGGACAGAAAATCAGGGTTAGTTTGGTACTCAATACTGAAGCTTTTATTTCAGCTTATAATTGAATATAACTTAAATAGAAATAAAGGAATACACTTAAATAGTAAAGATTCTTAAATAGAATCTTTACTAATTCTTCTGCTATTCTGATTTTATGACTGCTTGTCATGAAAAGCGCTCTTGATTCTAATGTTTTTGTGATGATTGTATCCATGGAAATCTGATAGTAACTTAACATTCAGGTCCCTCCCTCCCCCCCCCCCGCCCTTTTTTTTTTTTTTCATGGTGAAGTTATTTTTATTTTAGAAATGCAGAACACAGAAAAGAAAGCTGAAAGGTAAGTACCGTCCTTTTTTAAAAAAAAAAAAAAAGAACAGAAACTAGTTAAGAAGAAATTATAATAACTACATCGAACAGAATCTAATTAAAAGTGCAAGTAAAGATGCTGTTCATTGATTCATGTGAAGATAATGTAATAACAATCTACTTATGATATGAAGCCTTGTTACTTTACAAAATCAGAATGGAGTTCACAGAACCTGTTTAAGCCAGTGCAATTATTAGCTGAGTCCACTATTTAATTAATTGTTTCATAATAAATGGCCCCCTTGTTTACAGTAATATTTTAATTCTTATTTATCTTTGCAATCTAAAAAGTGTTTAATTGCTTTAATGATATTAGCTGCCTCAGCCTTTATTACAACACTGGACATAATTACCCTCTTTTAAGGTAATTTATGGACCTCATTAACACTCTTGCCTCTCTGCTGTGATTAAAAATCTCCTAAGAATTGAAAACTCTCTGAACAGTAAGAGAATTATTGTGATTTATTGTTCACCATTGCTGAAATGGGCACAAAGTTGATTTATTATGGCTGATCCCTGCTGAGGTGACTAGAATTGGAGCAGTTAAGAGCAATGTAGGAGCTTGTGGTGAAGCAGTTTACTCCTCTCCATCACAGGGTTGCAGTTTAATATGGGTCCTGTCATTTGTTTCCACAGGAGCAAGAAGAAGTCTCCAGTGAATAAAACCTGTATCAATAACTACATTGAAGAATCTCACCTTTGCCAAATAGAAAGCAATTATATTTTTATGTTGGAAATGAACTCCCATTACAATGAACTTAAAGGACTCAAGGTGGTATTAACATGATTTTTACACACAGAACATTTTCAGTCATGGAAAACCTTGGACTTATTGGTTGGATAGAAAAAGTATATTGTTTGCACACCATTTACTTTTTTTGTCTGTTTTTAGATGGGATTTTTAAAATGTATTTTATTAAAAATAATAATAATAATAAAATGCTATAAGGTAACTGACTAAATAGATCAAAACCAGAGCCTTGTAAAAACTGGGTTCTCTTGCGATCTGTACCTTTTCCTCTCAGTGTTATGTAATTCTGAACATTTTACAGACTGATCAATTCTCAAAACCAAACAAAAATAAAGCTGAGGAAATTACTATTAATTTACTGAAATCTGCACATCTGAGGAGGCTCCTATTCTGGCTATTCAATATACATGAAATTTGTGAAGTAAACAGGAAAACAGGGCCACCAGCCCTACTGAGGGATAGAGGTGGTAAACACTCTGGGGGCAATACAGAGATCTCTTCCACAAAACACAGAGCATCTGGAGTATGACAAATACTCTGCCTATTTGCCATAGGGTCTTTAAAGAATCTGGAATGCTGCAGGTCTGACGTTGTACAAAAAATATACACATTGCACTCTCTGACAGCAGTGAAGTATACTGTTCTTCACAGACTTGTGAAATGCATGGTTTTAGGATAAGCTCAACTTTATGTAAGAATTATATTCCTGAAAAGGTGTTCCCCTTTTCCATTGTTCCACCTGACTTAATAAAAGAGATTATATCTGCCTAGAAACTGTGTTATTCCTACACATGTAGCCCCTCTGAGCCTCTGTTTCTCCCCTATTATGGTGAGGAGGTCTCACAGCCCCTTGGGAAATAGAGGCAGGCACTGAATGGGAGACCTTGTTCCCCAAGTGGCATCCGCTGCTTTCCATACCTCACAGAATGTAGCTCTACATAATAATGAGCTCAAAGACTAATTACTCTTAAATAACTCCAGTTCCATCAGTAACTGTTCAGACAAATAGATGCTATTCAGCTATGTTTTATTTGGTATAACATCGCATTGATCTTTATAAGAAATAAATGTTTGATATAGTTCTCTGGAGCTGTGCATGAGAGTAAACTCATCATTTAAATATTGGTTTTGAGCACACAGTTGTCAGGTTTTCCTCATTCTTGCTATGAATATTTATTTTGATTGATATATTTATTTTGTAATGCATTATACATTGCAAATCAGTTAGTCAATGAAAAAAAAAAAAGAATTCCAAGGAAACAAAAAATTAAGATTTTATGACTGCTGATGAAGCACTAATTCATTGTTGTTGATTAAACTGTCAGCCAATTTATAATAAGTTCCTATTTTTATGGACCTGATAATTTGAATGCAATATAATACTGATATTGTACAGCATTGTATATCTGTGGGTTGCATATGTATTTTTACATGAAACAGGCTTCCAAGTAAGCAGAAGTAGTTCTGGTTTCATTTCATTAAAACTGTATCTACTCAGTTATAATAATTTTGTATTATTAAAATAGCATAATTAATTTTAATAAATTTAGATGTGCTCTAAATGGTATTACAAGGAGTAATTCCTCTTGATTTGCACATAATAAAATATATATTAATGTAATAATTTTTCAACACATATTTGGAGAAATATGGGAAGAATAAGCATCAAAACCAACAGTAAAATCCAGATTTACAGATACTGAGATGTGTACGAAATTCTAGGATGTGTATATGCACCATGTATATCGGGGGAAAAAGAATCATATATAGATGTACACATTCAGTTGAAAACAAAAAGAAAATGGACAGACCTTCACACAATCTGTGTAATTGTGTTAATGAAAATCTAGAATCCTATTTTTTGAATGTCCTTACTAATTGCCGTTTTAATACCACAGTTTATACATACCATTACATAAGACACACTCTTGACAGCACCATCAAGAGATAGTATCAGTTAAGAGTGAACCTTAGTTTTTAGATGATCATTGTTGAAGAAAATATAAATCTTATTCACTGGAAAATTTAGCTTGCTTACTTCTCCATATATTTAAGGAAAGAAAAATAACTGCAAGTGTTTTATACTTTTGCTCTTTAATGGTCATTCTTAGTCTGTGAGGTTTTCAGATCAGTGAAGCATTTCAGATGACACAGAGTTTAAATTTAACAGCTGCTAGCAGTTGAAAAGAGTCTTATGAAAAATTCAGTTCAGATGTCAAGTATTGACTTTTGTTGTGATATAAAACATATATATATATTTTATTGATTCTTCTTTTCCCTCTAAACTTTTCTCCCTATTTTCCAGTATTTGTAAGTTACTGTTTAAGCCTCTACTACATGTATCATACTGAGAATACCATTTTCCCTTGAACTCATTTTGGAGGGCAATAGCATATGCACTTAAACTCAGAGGTCTAGGTTTGTCCATGCAAGGACTCCATTTATTAATGATACCAGATAGGTGAGACAGTGCTTCAGTAAAAAGAGTACAGGCTGTAGAGGTTTTGTTAGAGGGACAGCAGAAAATATTAAGGTCTCTTCAGGAGTATAGCAGGAGAACATCCCAAGTGCCCAAGTGTCAATGGTTTACATAGTGGATTTTAGAAAGCTTTTCTGTAAAGAATTAGTGAAGGGGAATATGGGAAAAAAATAAAAATAAAAATATATATTAAAAAAAAAAAAAAAGAGAGGCACAGATTTCCTTAAAATGACATCTGGTATGTATTGGCAGCAATTTTATAAATTCCAAACCTATCTTGGTTAGTGTCATGAATCACATAAATGAACTGTGCAATTTAACTGTATTCATATATAAACCAGTGCCAGATGAGGCATTCATCACAACCTTATTTATAACAAAAGATGTTTTTTGCTCATGCATGATTTGTATTTATTGCACATGAGGTATTATCACTTTATTGTAGTCATATCTGTTACATTTAGATATACATTTTATAATTCATTCCTGTGGAACTTTTAGCACCATGAGAGATGCCTCATCTACATGTCTTTAAAGATATAGCATTTGCTGAATTATTACCTATTATGTGACAATTTTTCTCTTGCTACAGATATAGTTGGATCTATATCTATGCCTATATATATTTGTGGCACTAGAGAGAATGCTTTTATCATAGAATCATTTAGGTTGGAAAAGACCTGAAAGATCATCAAGTCCAACCATTAACCCAGCACTTCCAAGTCTACCACTAAACCAGGAGCATGTGGTCCCTAAGCACCACCTCTACATGTCTTTTGAATACTTCCAGGGATGGTGACACAACTACTTTCCTGGACAGCCTGTTCCAATGCCTCACAACCCTTCCAGTGAAGTAATTTTTCGTAATATCCAAATTAAACCTCCCCTGGAGCAACTTGAGTCTGTTTCTTCTTGTCCTATTGCTTGTTGATTGGAAGGAAAGACTCACTGCCACCCTGCTACAACCTCCTTTGAAGTATTTATAGTGGAAGTTAAGGTCTCCTCTGAGCTTCCTTTTCTCTGGGCTAAATAACCCCAGTTTCCTTAGCCGTTCCTAATAAGACTTGCTCTCTATACCCTTCACAAGCTTCGGTGCCCTTTGGACACACTTCAGTACCTCAATGTCCTTCCTGTAGTGAGGGCCCAAAACTGAACACAGTATTCGAGCAGCCTTACCAGAGCAGAGTACAGAGAGACAATCACTTCCCTGGTCCTGCTGGCCACACTGTTTCTGATCCAAGCCAGGATGTTGTTGGCCATCTTGGCCACCTGGTCACTCTGCTGGCTCATAATCAGCTGACTATCAACCAACACCCCCAGGTCCCTTTTCATGGGGCAGCTTTCCAGCCACTCTTCCCCCAGCCTGTAGCGTTGCAAGGGGTTGTTTTGCCCCAAGTCCAGGACCTGGCACAGCCTTGCTGAACCTCATACAGTTGGCCTTAACCCATCGATCCATCCTATCCAGATCCCTCTGTAAAGCCTTCCTACCCTCAAGCAGATCAACACTCGCCCCCAGTTTGGTGTCGTCTACAAACTTGCTGAGGGTGCATTCGATCCCCTTCTCCATGTCATTGATAAAGATATTGAAGAGAACTGGCCCTAATACTGAGCCCTGAGGGACACCACTTGTGACTGGCATTCAAATGGATTTAAATACATTCATCAGAACTCTTTGCACATGGCCACCCAGCCAGTTTTTAACCCAGTAAAGCATACTCCCATCCAAGCCATGAACAGTAAGTTTCTCCAGAAGAATGCTGTAGGAAACAGTGTGAAAGCCTCTAAGTAGGCTACATTCTAGGTAGACAGTATTTAGGTAGACAACATCTGCATCTTTTTGCATATCCACTGTGTGTCACCTTGTCATAGGAGATCAGGTTAGTCAAGCAGGACCTGCCTTTTGTAAACCCATGCTGACTGGGCCTGATCTGGTTGTCCTGTAAGTGTTGCGCTATGGCACTCAAGATAATCTGCTCCATGAGCTTCCCTAGCACTGAAGTCAGACTGACAGGCCTGTAGTTTCCTGGATCCTCCTTCTGGTTTTTATGTTTATGCAAAAACATTTTACAAAATGAACACACTTAAAGTCAAGAGAGGAAAAAAGGAATGAGTTTCTTAAACCTGGGTGGCTTGGGGGACTAATGAGGACTCTGTGGGAGAAGATTGTAACAACTGTTCCGATAACTGCGATACAATTGTTCCAAAATATGATGATTAAAATGCTCAATATACTGCTTACATTGTTTTGCCCTATATAAGTCCAATTATTTGCTTTACAATAATACATAAGTAACGCAAGTATTACACTAGTATTACACAGTATAACACTAGTATTACAGCTAAATTGTACCCTTAAGAATTTACTGTCTGAAGAGGATAATTGCTGGAAAAAGAAAGCATTAATATTAAAGTATTATGGGTGGGAACTTAAATACAGATAGTTTGTTATATACCTAAGGTCACCAATGTCAGAGCAGAAAACATAAACTGCGTTTTCCCAAATTCTCATTCAAAATTTCTAATCAGAGAAAATATCTTTATATTTAATTCAGTGTCCAGATTAACATTTTCAAGTTTACAATTCTCTTCAAATCCTAAATCCTAATTCCATTTGGAAAGCCCAAGGTAGCTGGTCAGATTTTCGATGCTGCTGAACATTCCCAGTTTCTCTTGAAATTGATAGAAATTATAACATTCCATGCAACAGAAAGATCATGAAGTGCAACATTCTCAGACTAATTTCAAATAACCTCCAAAAGGTACACAGAGTCTAGAAAAGACACCAAAACTCTGGATGATTATTCAAGTTCTGCCTGCCACCTACTGAATTCCTACTTATTTTTGGTCCTCAATGCAATGCCCAGGATGTGATCTACTTGAAAAGCAAGTCATTTTGGAAAGTAGAGATAAGAGAGACAGATTATTAAAGATTTTTAAAACATGTAAACACAGAGTATTTTAATTGAGATCAGTACAAATTCTATAGGTGGATCGAAGAATCTATAGATGAATCGAAGAAAACCAAACTCTTCCAACTAGCTGATTTCTATCTGAACTGCTCTCTTGATCCTGATTCTGATATTGGGCTCACATTCTCCAATTTATCTTGACATTCAACACTGTCATCAACTGAAATTTATAGATTTTCCAAAGGTCATTATAAATCAAAAGAAAAGAAATGGTAAAAAACAAACAAACAAAAAAAAACACATAGTTTTGTATAACTTTAAAATATTTACCTTTATCAGGCAGAAGAATATGTGAAGCCCTGGTCAGAAGCCAGTTTCCAAGAGGATTACTTTTGTGAAAAGTTCTGCTACTTTCTATTTTTGCTGTTGGTTTTGTCAGAGTACTTCAAACTACTTCAGGTTAACTCAGGAATATTTTATATTATAAGCATATCATAGTATTTTTAACTTCACCTAATATTTCAAATATGTTCAATTTATCTTGTAAGTAGTCAGACTGTTGGCAAATTAGTAGGTATTAATATGTGCATAAATATTATCAGCTTTGGGGACAGAGAAAGCAAAGAAGCAGGAGCAAGACAGTACAATTATCTTCCAAAGATATTAGTGCTTGCTGATAAGGGTGTGTTGTTTTTTGTTTGTTTGTTTGTTTGTTTTCCCAAAACTGCTTTCCAATCTTTTATTTTTAAAGGGTATATTTTATATGAAGTTTGAGTTCTCTGAATTTGTTTGGGCAAAAGAACTAAATACACAGTAGCACACAGAAATACAGTTTCAATGAATCTTTTTGTGTCATATCAGCATCTGGGAATAAAGTAGCCTTCTATTAAAAGTTCCAATACACTTTTGAGTGAAAAATAACTAATGCAAGATACATACTTCACAAAACACATTTTATGTTAAAAAAAAAAAAAAAAGTGACTTAAATAGGGGAATGTCAGATGAAGAGCTTTAGTCTGGCCATTTCCAAATTAATATAGTCTTATGACTACCTGTTTCAGCTTTCAGACTGGGTGTTTTTCATTTGCAACATGATAAGCACTTTTTAACTGTCGTATGTTCCTGCCAAAAGCAGTGCAGATGGTATAAGCAGCAGTTTATATGGGAGGAACAGCTTTAGAAGCTGTCACCATTCTCTTGACTCTGCTTATTGTCTTTCCAGCCTTTGTACAAGCTCTTGGCATGAAGCCTACATTTTAACATGCAAGGAAGAGCTCTTGGACCTTTTTTATTTTATTTTATTTTATTTTATTTTATTTTATTTTATTTTATTTATTTTATTTTATTTTATTTTTTTATTTTATTTTATTTTTTTATTTTATTTTATTTTATTTTATTTTATTTTATTTATTTTATTTTATTTTTATTTTATTTTATTTTATTTTTTATTTTATTTTATTTTATTTTCTGTTGCAACTGAAAAAGGAGTGAAAGTGTGTATTTTGGTCTAAACAGGAATCACTGTTTGGAGAGGCACATCTAAAGTAGGAGAAAAAATATCTGATGAAGAAACAAAGTAGGAGAGGTGAAATGAAATTTATCTAGACATCTTGAGCCCAAAGATTATTCTTTGTTTTCTCATTTAATAGGAACACTCTAAGAACTGGCTTTTCTTTTTTGTCATTGGAGAAATAGATAAAGGTGAAATAGATGAGGTCTCACAAGGAAGATGTGTATGGAGAAAATAATCTAAAACATAGGACTCCTGAGACTGGGAAATCTAAAGAATAAATAAAGGTCTTCTGGTTTAAGAACTATACATAATGTGGTGGGTTGACATTGGCTGGTCACCAGGTGTTGACCCAGCTGCTCTCTTGCTCCCCCTCCTCAGAAGGACAGGAGAAGAAAATCAGATGAAAAAGCTCATGGGTTGAGATAAGGACGAGGAATATTTCTCATGAATTACCATCACGGGCAAAGCAGACTTGGCCTGGGGAAAATTAATTCAACCTGTTACCATTTAAAAAGAGAGCAGGACAATGAGAAACAGTAATAATTAAAAGAAAACAAACAACAAAAAACCATCATAGGCTGCAGGAGACTGCTTGCTCCACCATGGGTCTCTCCAGAGGCTGCAGGGGAACTTTTGCTGCATGCCTGGAGCAGGTCCTGACCTCCTTCTGCACTGACCTTAGGGTCTGCAGGGTTGTTTCTTTCACATTTTTTCTCACTGTCCTGTTTTTTTTTTTTTTTTTTTTTTTTTTTTTTTTTTTTTTACCATTCCTTAAACTTGTTATCACAGAAATGCCATTAATGTCACTGATGGGCTCACATTTGTCCAGCAGCAGGTCCCTTTTGGAGCTGGATGCAATGGGTTGTGTCCAGCCTGGGGCAGCTCCTGTTCTCTTTTCATAGAGGCCACCCATCCATCCCCCATTAACAAAACTTTTCCATGTAAACTGAATACAGACAGTAATCTTAATTTCTATATATCTGCTTTCTTGCTTTCCCCCTTCACTTTTGTAATGCTTGTTTAGCCCCCAGACTGGATATTACTATATATTCATATAGCCTGAAATGTTATGAGGCTATGATAGTGTGTGTGTGTCGTAGTCACCTGTGTAAAAAGGTAAAATAATTAATAGTTGGGTATATGGAGATGTTGAATTGCTGAAGGTAGTGAATGTTTTGGGAAACATTAAAAAGGATTAAATCCTGGAAGTGGGATGCCAAATCTTGCTTCTTGCAGAGATAAGAAATAAAATTGTCAACTTAGAAATCATTTAATAAATTCATTATTGTTACAAGCATGCACACTGAACTGATATCAGACACTGATTTGATTTGATCTGATATCAGATTTTTTTTCAATTATAAGAAATGATTTCTAGAAACATAAAGGGGAACACAAAACAAAACAGTCCTTACTAAAAAGGTATCAGAGCACAATTCAAAATGTTGAAAAAATGATAACATTTACTGATAATATTTAAATCTACAAGTTGTATATTTTTTAACTCCAAATCAGTGAAGACTGCAGGTTCTCAAATGTTTTTAAGGGTATATGGAAACAGTTTCCTAGTTTTTTTGAGTGGTAAGAAATGAAAGAAATATCATCACCCTCAGTTCAGATAATTACAGTAGCTTCCTCTGTCATGTGGGTGGTAAAGCATTCTCTTTTTCAGATTACAGTGGCCAGTCAGGATCATTCTCAATTTCCCAGAAGTCTACAAATACTGGCAACATTTCTGCCTTTTTAATTGTTTCATTACATAGACCTTTTTTTGCTTGTAGAGTTATACCTGAATTTAAACTTATGTAAAAATATGTATTCTTTTTGTCAGTGAGTGGATGTTGAAACCCTATCATTGTTACAGAATAGTTCATTCAGTTTATTTCTTTCCCTGCCTTTCTAATTCCTTGTCAAGTATAGCTTGGGAGTGTCTCCTGTTCCATGTAATATTTTATAGCTGTCATGAACTCATTCAGACTTTTATACATTATTGAGGGAATTAATTGGAATATCTATAGTTCTCTGATGAGGTACAACCACTTCTGAGAGATGTGTAGAAAGGAAACTACAATAAATTCTCATTATAGAAAAATGCCTTATAATACATCCAAGCAAAAATAATCTGGAACATAGTTATGCAACAGAAATTGACAGTTGGACTCTCTATTGGTTTCAATGAGCTTTCAATCAAATGCAAAGATAAAATCTACAGCATAATTGCTAGGGGAATTAGGACTTCATCAAATGTGCTACTGCTATTGCTGTGAGTTGTGAACATGCCCTGATATCATTATATGCCTATGGGAAGGAATGAAAAAGAAAGAAATATAAGGTGGGAAAAATCTAATGGAAGAAGAAAATTAGAAATAATAACAAAGTGCCATGAGAGTTTCATGCTGCTATCTTTGAGTCTTGTGAGAGGAGGGACCATGAATACAAATTGTTCTGTGACATGACTGGACTGATAATATACGAAATACCTAAGCTCTTATTTGCCACGTACATACAAACAGTGAAGGCAAGGATATGAAACTGCTGCAAATAGCTGAAGTCTAGATGCAGCCTAGTTTTTTACCTTGCTGTAGAAATTTCAATGACTACTAGGAATCAGTTGCATGAGTTTCATGAACAAGAAAAGAACAAGGGTCAGAGAGATCCAAAGTCGATTACAAACTAAGGAAGACTGCTGAAAGTGCTGTTCATATGGCTGAAGAACATCAAAGGTAAGAATAAAGGACTTTCTGAGTTGAGTCAAAGCCTCACCTCAGAAGGCCTAACGTTCTAGAAGGAAAGAGGTCAGCATGAATAGCCTGAGTTTGATATGCCTGAGGAAAGCCCATCTTTTCATGGATTAAACCACAAGATTTTGTGACTTTTATTTATTTATTTATTTAATTAATTTTATATTATATAAGATAATGATAATCAAAATTCTGAATAACTACCAGAATTTCTTGCAGAACAAATTGCCCTTTAGGCTTGTGCAACTGCCACTTAGGAAACAATAATAAGTAAATCTCAGCAGGCACGGAAATGAAGGACAGTTGCCAAACTGAGCTGCATGAGTTTGATCCAGATGGTAGAATTAAAGCTGATTCCTAAGCTCCTTTTGTTCATCTTTTTCTTTAGTTTTCCCGTACTGAGCTCAGCAGGTATTTCTCATTTTATCTTCACTAGCATTACTTCATGCAGACATTATTCTGTAACAAGCTAAAACCAGGTAGGTGGGAACTTTTGGTAACTTTAAGTGCTGGGCATGAGAAGGAAGGAACAGTAAGTTGCATCTGAGCTTGGGAGAGGATATTATAGAAGTCTATGCCCAAACATTTGTTCAAATGACATTTTTGGTCATTCTTTACCATTTTTATGATAATGTCTGATATGCTTAACCCTGCATAACCACTGCCCTCTCATAAGGAAAATCTGTTTTTCAGTTGCAAAACCTGATCTTTTTCCTCAAGTCCTGCATTTTTCTTTCCCTGGTGTTTTAGCCAGAGCAGGGATGGCACCTACAAACAGATCACAAGTCTAACCCATCACTGTGTGATTGAGCTCATGTTCCTTTGTTCCTTTTACAACTGATCAATACATGGGTGACATTGATTTGGTGATGGAATATTTTAAACAAGACTAGACTTCTAGACTTCCACTTTTGTGTTCTCCTAGTTTTTTTTTGGAGAATTACTGTAAAGTTACACATTGCCAAAGGACATAAATAATGAAATAACTGCCATCACTAAAATCCGTGTGTGTGAAGGAAAAGGAAAGGAAAGAAAAGGAAAGTGGAAATCTCTTCCTTATGCTCAGAAAAAAATATTGTTGCTGTTGTTGTTTTGTTCTAGAAGAATTGAGTGTTGTAAAATCTAAACCTTGGTATAAAAGGAAAAGGCCATGAAAACAATTTTGAAAACATGATTGTGATGGTAAGAAGGTATAAAGATGTTTTCCTTAATTTGCTGATGGTTCAGAATAAAAGATAACACAAATTGATTTTATTAAGTTGTTGGTTTGAAAAGTTAATAATGACGAACTAAATGTCAGGGGACACTTCTGATTGCACTAATGACTGTTCTAGCAGAAACATCTATCACTGACTCCAGCTGCCTCCCATTCTTTCCAAGCGTCAGAATCTCCACCTCTGTCTCTTATTTAGACATCAGTAATTCCAGCTTGCTTCTGACAGTTCTATAACAAAAAACATAGCCTAGTGATGGCTATTAGCCTTGCATCACTGTAGGTTTATTTCCAACTAAAATAGCCTGACATCATATAAATATGTATAAAGCTGACTGAAATTAATTGTCTCTCCTTTAATATCATAGTGTCTGGTCTGAATCATGTCCAAGAAAAGTATATTTAGAGATTTGGTTACATATTATGCACAGTACGATGATAAAACATCCCTATGCCTCATCTCTTTTTTTTTCTGCCCATTATTTTGATTTGAAATAAGAAATTTTAAAATATGTTTGTTTTTCTGTCTTCCTGTCCATAACTCATATATGAGTATTGAACATCCATCTGGGTGTCAAAGATCAAAGAGTCACATTATGCACAAGTAAAGTCCAAACATTTTGAGAAATGCCTGCGATTTTTCTTTGGTGAAAGCAAAACCATAGCACTCTCATGTGTGCATTTGCAAGTTCCACATATAATATTCTTAATATCCTTTCTGTTGCTGTGAGAGATCACTAAAAAAGGATTACTCATTTTATTCTTTTTTTTTTTCCCAATAAGTTCAAATAACAGAAATCTGCTACATTCTCTATGCAAACATGAATGTTTTCTTTGCTGTCAGGGAAACCTTGCAAGTGGATGCATTAACAAGTCTAACCTCACTACATAAAGTCTGCTTTGTTATGTTTTTAATAATCCTTAAACCTCTAGAAATATCATATTGCAAATATTATGCACACCTTTTGCAGGTTCAGAAGAGAATATATAGCAGAACAATAGCATCATTCTTATGATGTGATATTTTCACCAATTAATTATTCATGCAGTTTCAAAGAAGGAGAATGAATAACTTCCTAATTATTCCTAATTTTACATACTTTTATATACTATTTTTTCTTACGTTTCTGTCATAAGCTACTACTTGTTTAATTTTTTGTTTGTTTGTTTGTTTGCTGTGTTACTTAGCTGTTAGCCACCTGAAGGACAATAAAATACATGCAATCTGCTCAAGATATGAAATTATGAGTAGAGAAAATGCAGATGCTTAAAATAGTAAATAATTAGAATACTCACATGAAAAAATAATATCGATATGATCAGCAGAAATGTGAGGAGCTTAGTGTAATAGATAACATTATGATGTAGCCTGCTTAATGGCTAATAGATAACATCTTAATTCTTCAACTCAGATTAGGTGTCTGTGTTTGCTCTGCAGGAGCTAACAGTGTTAACTGATGTTCAGAACATCATAATTATCCGATGTCATTTTTTTTTTATTTATTTTTTTTTTCCGGACAAAGAGATGGAGAGGGACACAACTCTGTGTCTTCAATATGAATGGCAAAAGGACTTGAGATGTGCATTCCTGGAATGATGCTGCCTGTAGGCCAGGGTTCACTGGTTACTTTAAGCTCACCAGACTGAAAGGCAGGCATATATCTGACGGCAGAGGGTGATACAATTTTCTGGTAAAGCTGCAGAGGGAGGAAGAAGGAGTTTCTCAAGTAAAGCACAGACTACATCAAGGATATGACTGGCTAGCTCCTTCCCCTTAAATGAGGTAATAGGTGGTTACTCCATGAAAGATGGCTCTTTTTCATTGTCTGCTCAAACCTTAGTTAGATTACTTAGCACAGTGAAGCACCACAGCTTCACTTCACCCCAGGACTGGAAGGGATCAACTATACTGAAGTCTAGCAGCTTATTTGCTATTGTTTGCTGATGTGTAGTAACTGAAATACTAGTTCAACAAGGTATTTATGAATGTACTTTTTTAAGCTGGTCCCAGTGTCAGCTTATAAACACTGTTTAATCAGGGCCTTGGGGATGAATTTGATAATATTCTCCAACTGAAAAGTACATTTCTAAATCTCTTTTTTAAATATACTATCAAAAGAAAAAAAAAAAAAGATTGATTCAAAATTCAAGGATACATTCAAGGCTAAGATCACAACTTACTAATTACAAAAAGTGTTCCAGATTTTTAGTATGATTCTTTCCACAATAACTCGCTGGTAAAGCTCAAATTAATGTTTCCTGAAATATTATAAAAACACAGCTGTATTTTTATGTGAAAAATGGCACTAAGTGTCTTGTAATCATGGAATCTCCTGAGTTAGAAGGGACCCATAAGGATCATAGAGTCCAACTCCTGGCACCACACAGGTCTACCCAAAAGTTTAGACCATGTGACTAAGTGCACAGTCCAAACACTTCTTAAATTCAGACAGGCTTGGTGCAGTAACTACTTCCCTGGGGAGCCTGTTCCAGTGTGTGACCACCCTCTCAGTGAAGAACCTCTTCCTGATGTCTAGCCTAAACCTCCCCTGCCTCAGCTTGACACCATTCCCACGGGTCCTATCATTAAGGAGAATAGGTCGTCTCCTGCCCCTCCTCTCCCCCTCGTGAGGAAGCTGTAGACTACGATGAGGTCTTCCCACAGCCTCCTCTTCTCCAGGCTGAACAGACCAAGTGACCTCAGCCGCTCGTAGAAAAGTGTTTAAAAAAATAAGCACACAGTTTAAATAGTTCTGTTTCACAGGTACTCATTAGAACTTTTGCTTCATCTTGAAAAACCTTATATTTATCATAGTTCTGTACAGATACGCTGGTTAGTATTAAGGTGCTGTGGTTTATATTGTTGTTGTTTTTCCTCTGCCATCTCACAGGTATGTTTCCCTCTGTTTAACATTTTGTTGTGTTACTTTGGCTATATGTTGGAAAGAAGTTTATTACTTTTTCCATTCTACTACATTTATCATTTGTTCCTTTGACCCAAGGCATTTGGAGATTTCAGTGACAGTTTTCAGTGAGATTTAGGAATGTTATGGTTGTTTATTTATTTATTTATTTATTTTTAAATGTTGAGCTTCTGAGTTACTCATCTGTGTGGTGCAAAATCGATTTTCTTGAGACCTTTGGTTAAGACTGAGACTACTGTTGATGATAATGATGAAATCCGCACTACTGTGCGAATGATTCCATGTCACCGGCAGACCTGGTTAAAATACAGGAAGAGTTCTCAAGGCGGTCAGGGGAATTGGAAGCTGAGTATGTATGGCAAGTTTCTCTTGAAGGAGGAGATCGAATTATGTTGAGTGAGGAAGAGGCAGGAGGCTTTTGGGGACCTGGAGTATTTTTAACCACCACACCAGGAGACCATAATCACTCTATAACTGCATGGATGGCATACTGGGCAGGTGGCATAAATCCCCAGGAGAGAGGGGAACCCCTGGAAATTAGAGCCACAAGCTATTCTGACCCGGCTGTAGCAGTACCGAAAACAGCCTGCATTCAGGCGATATATGAAAGAGATGAATTCAGGAAATCCCCAATGTTAACTCCTATTGACCCAGCTCGATTAACCCCTCTCATCCATGGACTCCCTGATTGTCTTAAGATGTTTGTAGCAAATACCCAGGATCGCATACTAGCTGCTCGTAGGGATGACGATCGTGGTTGTAGACAAAATGTGAACTCCCCCATTCCCACCTGGAATGAATTTGTCCCAGATACACCAAATTCAAAGAGAGGTTCAAACCTAATAGGGAACGGGGTGAGTTGTGGTGTAAGGCCCTAGCTTTGGGTGCACCCTGACCATTCTTGCGTGGTGCCTCTATGGAGGACCTCCATACATTAGGCCAATTTCTGGCTCCTAACAGAAAAAAAAAAATCAACAAAATAAAAAACAGTACACCTTCTGCACCAAGCCTAATTGACAAAGCAGAATCTCAGCAAAAACACTCCTATCCGCGGGGAGGGCAGTGAGCCACCCTGCTCACCTGCTCGGCAGGTATTAGCAATTCAATGGCTCTCTAATGAACACTCTGACACTATCATTGCCATTCCCATTGGACCCTGAAAAATATTGGTAAATTTTCTTATTGACACCGGAGCCCAAATGTCAGTAATTATACATGAGACAGCAGAAACCCTGGGCATAACACCTGGTCGACACAGGGTTAAATTTACAGGAATCGATGGTGTGGAAAAACAATGCCCCACCGCAAAAATTTCATTCTGGTTGTCAGAGGTACAAAAATTAACCAGGGTAGAAGTATCAGCTGGTGCTGCATGTACTATTTTAGGATTTGACATACTGCGTGGCCATATGTGGAAACTCCCTGATGGAACTGTTCGGAGTTTCTTGACACATCAAAGGGATTCAGGCACAGTGAAACTGAGTCTGTTACAAACATCCATACCCTTACCCCCCAACTAAAATCACTGATGTTCAGCAATATCTGTTGCCTGCAGCAGCACTTATGAGAATTGACAGGGTGGTAACAGAATTGGAAGAAAGAGGCATTATTAAAAGGACTTATTCACCTTACAATTCACCTGTGTGGCTGGTAAAGAAACCAACCAGGCAATGGCATTTTACGGTGGCTTACAGACAGTTAAATGCTAACACGACACCTTTGACTGCCGCAGTTCCAAACATGACAGAGAGTGAAAGCCTTCTGTGCATCTAACAGTAGCAATAGTGCTAACTACTCCCAAATATCTCTACACACGGGAAATCAAACATTGCTATTTCACCCTCTTTCTAACCCTGCCGGTTGAATACAACCAAGCATATTTCATTTTCTTTTGTGTTCACAGGAACCCTGCGCAAACTGTGTATGGACAGCTAGAAGATGATGAATCAACAGTTTGGATTAATAATGCTATGCTTTACCCTGACCTTGATGCAATTACAGACTTTAAAGGAAACTTAGCTACTGTGGTTGTGCATGGAGCTGAGGTGTTTCACCATGACATCTAACCATGCATTGTCACAGTATAGCTCAATCACTGGAACATCTCAAAACAAAAAGGACCTAAATGTCTCTACTTTAGTTCTACTTGGAAACAAAATATTTTCAAAAGGTGAATGGAGCTGGAACGATTCTCTAAGAATGGCTGAACTTCAAGCCATGTCTGGCCAGACAATACAAATCAGTTGCCGAATAACTAATGGATCTACTTACAATAGGCCGACTGAAATTAAGACAATTTATGCTGATTCTACCAGACCACAAAATTATAGTCAAAATAACTGAACCAAATTTTGATTGCTGGTACAATTTTACTTTCACCAAATCTATAATTGTGCACTGTTTTGAGGTTTACAGAGGCACATAATTACTATTTGAATTTATGATCAATACAGAAACATCGTTGACTGCAAAGGATATGAAGCCTCTGCCCCCGCAGATATTTGAAAATGTACCAACTTGGCCTCCCATTGGTCTAACTCCTTCCATCTTCAACCCTGGTCCTTACATAATTAAAAATGCGGGACAACAAGTTCTCTTTAACCCTAGCTGGTGTCTAAAAAGGGTAGATATTAAATAACTGCTACTACAGATGACCTAAGGAAATTGAAACGACCAATAAAATCATCCTTATTGGCCTTAGGAGCAAGTCAATGGCTTCTATCAGACATTTTACCCCACTGAAAACAAATTGAAGAAAATGGTCATCAATTAATTGTAAATGCTCTTGGAAAAACTCAGGGCAATACCTCCCTTGCCTTGAGCTGCATCCAAGCACAGTTATGGATACAATCTGTAGCAGCGGCTATTATTAGAGAGGGAGAAAGAGGAACTTTACACACTGAAATTCAATAATTAATTTGGGATAATGCTTCAGAATTTGAAAAGGAGTTTCAAGCATGGTGGCAATTAGTCAACTTCACCTACTATGCAGAAAGTGATAAAATTGTTGCTTTTATACTTACCGTAAGTAATGCCACTGTATACAATGTATATCCAATCATTGCATTAGGACTCAGTCATAATGGAACTATACTTTACCCTAAGGAGCATAAAGGGAGGAAAGTGGCAAAAAATCGATGTGAATGCATGTATTGTGCGTGAAGAAAAAGGCTTCATCTGTGAGAGTAACACGCTGGAAGCCCAAGACATTTGTCTTGACGCTGAACAAAATATTTGCCACTTTGAGATACATCCTAATGAAACCCTTGAAACTGTACTTGTATATATTGGGAAAAGCTGTGTTTGCATGAGAACCCATTGTGATTCTATGGTCATAGATAATACTATTGTAGATACCAATAATCACTCTAATGTTTGTGTTTGTAATTTTACCAAAATTCTAGGTCGTGATTTTAGTTATGCAGCTCCTGTCACCTCTTATAAATTTATTGCGCTCCATTATATTCTGCTTCGTCTGCTGCCTACTCCTCTTGGAATGAACCTCACCTTGGTGAAGAAATTGCTGATACATGAAGACTTAAAGAGGCTGATGAAACAAGTTCAAGAAAATGGACAAAACCCTCTGATTACTGTCCATCATGATGCACAAGAAATACATCAAGTGATGGAAAGAGTAAAGAGAGATGAAAAACACCATTGGTGAGACACTTTGAATAGTCACCAGCTGCCACAGGAATCTTCAACAAGATGCTTCACCCTGTTGTTTTGTTAATACTCATTGTGTCATGCTTTTAGTTTGTATGTTAAACTCTGGATTATGATGCAACGTTTAGCATCCCTACACAATATACATACACTCGCTAAACCTCGTCCCGAGAATGTATGTGATATCCCCAACATATTCCAAATGTCGTGAAGCTTGAGTGACTATAGTCACGGGGTGGATTATGTGGTGCAATTGCATAAAGTAACTAGGAAAATAAAACTAATATTCACATTTTAAAGAAAATGTACAGCACTGAAGAGGCTTTCAGGGTATGGCGTAGCTGCATTACCTGAGCGTTCCCTAGGCTTCCAACCTTAGATGCTATCGCACTGGGGGAACCTGGTGTGCTAGGTCTAAGGAAATGTACGGAGCGTAGAGTGGAGTGGAGACACCACGGATAGGCTCTGTGACCAGGTGGGGACTCGATTGTTCTTGTGCATACCGAGACCGATAAGCCACACTTTTTGCTACCCTGAGCCAACGACCTGTCATGTTTTGACAAATGCTGTACTCTAGTGTAATTTTGCTCATTATAATATCATTATAATGCCAAAACACACCTCCATCCCAAAAGCTACCTGCCTCCAAGGCACAACCACCCCTCACTGAGCATGCGCTCTGAATTTCTCGGAGCCTATTCCTTTAAATGGAGACGGGAAAACTTTTCACCAATCGTAACTAAGATATGCTTGACTAGCGTCACTCAAGCTCCACCTAAAAGATAGAAAATAATATAAATTGGCCTAAGAGAGAGGAGATGTCAAGGGGAGAGGAGATGTATCAGGGGAGATACCATCCCGAGGGAATACACCATCCCGAGGACCTCCTGATTCCTGGGATCAGTCAACGGGCTGAGCCTCTCTTCCCTTCATTGGGACACCTTTGGGTGCAATTTGAACACTTGGTTATACTGTGTGTCTCCGCGGAAACTTAGAAATCTCTATAGAGTCTTCGTGCCTTTTAACGCATTAATTTCCAGGCTGCGCACCTGTCTTTTTCATGCATGCTAGCTTGCTTTTGCAGACAGTTACTATCGCCAGCAATCCAAAGAACCTGTGTACCTGTTGCTGTAATAAATTGCACTTAACTGCATTGTTCCTAGCCATGATAGTTCTCATTGAACGCAACTAGAGTAAGGGCGGTTATACGTTACTGGTGAATCCGTGACCGTGGTAGTTCACTGCTCTGAATCCGACCAGACCCATATCGGTTAATGCCTTATCGGTGAATCTGTGATTGTGATAGTTCAGTACCCTGAATCCGACCGGACCTGTAACGGTTAATCAGCTACACCCCTTAACGTGACAGTCTGTAAGTGCTATGTCAAAAGCAAGCTTATTGACTTCAAAAAATCTCTTGCATTTTTGCCTGAATCATTTTTTAAAATAAACCTTTTTGATATTTATTTTGACTAAGTCTAAAGGATCCACCATTCTTTTTCAGTTTAGTCTACATTTGATTTAACAAAATAATTTGGTTGAAGACCTTTAGCGCTTTGTCTCACTCAAAAACTAGGTCCCTCCTCCTCATGACGAAATGGTCGTTGAGTCACACCAATGCTTACACTGCAAATTCTTAAGATTCTCTCTACCGGAAAAAGAAAAAATAAGATTTATTTCTTTCAGAAATGCTTGAAACTCATAATTACATTTACCATCTGACACTTCAGAACTTACTTTTATACCAAATCAGAGCAAAATTGCATACTTGGAATTTTTTACAGAAAATTATTTTAGACTTGAATCCCTTAGAGTTTTCCTATTCGTATATATATATTTCCTTTAAAATATTTAATTTTAATTCATATTCTATTTGTTTCATTTCTATTCAATTTACAAGTTTTCATAGCCCATTAAAGGAATATATAAAGTAGCAATTATATTAGTATACCACACGGTGACATCCTATGATGTATTGATCAAACTTATATGGCACCAAAAAAATTATCACAGCATAATCTATGATTTAATATGCCCTATAAATAAGTTTTAGCTTATTTTGTAAGCTTTTGCTTAAGAAAGGCTGAAGTTTACCTGAGATGAGCAACTGGATATAGATATACTTAATCTGGATTTAAAGAATATCTGGGCACATATGGCCTGGTAAAACCTTAAAAAATAACTGTTTAACACCTCTAAAGATGGAGTTTGATATAGTTCTTAAAGAAATCTTATTGCATGGTAGATCGAGGACCTCAGCTGAGTGACTTCAAAATGCCTCTGCTTCATCCTGTTTAACTAGTAATTCAGTTTGAAAGAGTATCTGTCCTTGTTGGTCAAGTTGCCAGTCCTGTACATTGCCATAAAGTTTGGCCCTCAAAAGCTGGTATATGTTTTGATACATGCAAGGGTACATTAGATGCTTCTATATTATTTGTGGATATTTGATATGCACTGCAATGAAGTGATGTCTTAATTTGTATGTGCTGTTGTTAAAACAAATAGAGTTGCCATTGGAATAAGTTATGTTTCTTACAGATAAGGGTAGTAGAATCTGTCTTTCTATACATGTAAGAAAACAGACAGAAATAATAGTATTTCTATACCAAGTTATTTAATGACTGTAGCAGCTTCTTATTTATAGGTTGAAATATATTTCTATCCATTTACTGAGATTGCCATAAAATGTGTGTTTGGATATGAAAACTTTTTTGAATGACACACAGTAATAGAAAGCAGTCCTAAATAAGTCTACAAAAGCCTTAAATATACAAATTGTCTTAAAATAAAAATAGCAGAAACTAGTTGACAAGACTTTTAAATAATTGATGCATAGAAAGATTGTTTCCTACCACCAGGTCTGGTCCTTTACTTGCAGAATTCTTCTCCATAATAACTTCTCAAAGACACAGGTGAAACCAGCTATATTTTGGATGTTGCTGGGCTGTCTGTGCCCCTCAAGAGCAGATGTGCTGACTTTGCAAATATAAACTGCAGGACAGCCCAAGCATTGCTAGAACATTGCCTCCAGACTATGTAGGGCACTACATGCCTGGCAGGTTAGTCTGCTGTCAAACATGCTTACACAGACTGTCCACAGGCTGCCTCTGAGGCATCTACATGTAATGAAGATGGGTCAGGAATAACCATAACATGATTACAACTACTTAAGATTACCCTTTTAGAATGCTATATCCACATTGCTCCAAGTCGGGAAATTTGGCATTAAAATCACAGTTTCATTCTAAATAAAGTACTAGCAAATAGAATTTTTAAAGTCTAAATTGACCACTTTTAAGTAAGTATGGACTCTAAAAATTTGGTTACAAGTCTATTTGAATTTGGTAGAAAACATCAGAATAAGAGTTATACCTGAGAGGGAAGATACAATTAGAAGTGACAGAGATGTTTAAGGAAAAAAGTAAAACAACATAAAAATAAATACCTGCAAAGGGTAATACCTTTCACTTTTACAAAAACAAACCACACATCAAAAGATCATGCCATTTTCTTAATCTTATCTGAGAGAAACTGTTCTTGTCTTATTTATGTTCTTTCTGTACAATAGCTAGGTTGTGGTCCTGGTCAACCAGTTGTTCTTATTATATCCGTTACTTCATATCCAAGCTCTGTTCCAGGTGTGTACCAAACAGGTACAGGGCAGAGAAGCTCAGGCCAGAACAGTGCATTTTCTTTGGCTGGTGTCAGTTCCAAATACAGTATGATTGTTATATATGTTGTATTTTAATCCTCTTGATTATTGCAGTCATCTAAAATTCTCTGAACAGGGCTATGACTTCTCAGTTGAGCTAGATTCATACTGTCAAGGCTTGTAATGGCTAAATAGAAAGAATAAAAAGGCAGTTCTCACTCCATGGAGTACGATTGTAATATTGAGTATGAATGTGATCTGCCTTGAAGGGCATGGACTTCAGCATGAAGACCATGAACTTTCTGTTCCACTTGGCTGAGGAACCACGGGGAGCTGTTTAACATAAATAACACAGATGGTGGAAGTGTGGTTCAAATGCCACATACATATTGAAAATAAATTAGCAGGTAGCTTACAAGGTGGAATAGAGGATCCAATTCAAAAGCAAGAATTAATTCATTGGGATACTGCAATGACATGTGAAGTTCAGCTTTCTTTATAATATTTGTCAACAACTTGTGACAATTTATCTTGTGTTTTTAAGTACCTTGGTCATTCTTGCAATGGGTACAGTGAGAGGCAACCACTGAACTTTTCTCATGTGAAGCTATTCCCAGTTTTGAAATACAGACCTTTAAAACTGTAAAACTCCATACTACTGAAACACACTATTGTAGCTTTCGTTCAGAATGTAGTTGAGGGAATCATGAGCACATCGAATCACTTGAGGATTTACTGGAAATATATTTAAACTAGATTATTTTCAGACTAAATAGCCTTTAAAAATTGCATTGTACTCTAAAACATCATCCTGACATTTAATGCACATTCAAAAAATGGAGGAGACACAATTTCACCAATAGAAATAAACTAGGCCCTTTTCAAGTTTAGCTAATAATCTGTTCAATAATTTCATCTCACCTATGAGGTATCAGATAAGGCTGGAAGAGATACTTACACCTAACTGTTTCTTCCACATATCAACTTCATTTTGCTACATTTCTGTTAAAGCATGGACTTCATGTCCATAACATGGACAACATAATACCTTCAGTACACCTGCCGGATTTTGTGTTGCAAGATAGGACAGATGTCCATGTAATTTAATGGGATATAAGCATCAAATAGCCATGAATATGAAAAGGTTATTGTGTTTAATCCCAGTAGAAGAAATTTAAAAGCTTAGGGAGCTTTTCTAGAAAAAATAAAGATAGACCTCAGGTATTATGAGGGTTAGTCTGGATTTTTGCAGATGGCGCCATACCCTGAAGTACACATTTATTCTCTGAAAGAGGAGAAATGGTATTTTTTCTTAGACCAGCCTATTTGTGTGAAAAGAACAATGGAGAAGCTTTTGGGCACAGGCTTTTTTTAGGATCTGAAAGAAGACAATTTGCCTCAGACTGAGGCAGCAGTACAGGATGAAGTCAGATCGATGAATCACAGTATTACCTAATTACTTTTGGGTGATTCTTTATCCGTAATGTGCTCTGGAGTCTCGTATGGGCTTAATTCCTTATCAGTATTATAGGATAAGACCTTTGGAAAGGCAATAGATATGCATTCAGTTTTCCTGCTGTGCTTCTTTACTTTTTTTTTTTAGAAGTTCCAGTGTTATGTGCAGTAGGCTAAATTTTTTTTTTCTTTTTTATAATATATATTAAAATATTCAAAATCACAGGCACAGCTGATCTTTATTATGCAGAAACTGCTATACAAAGTATCTGTGACAAGTAGGAAACAAACTTTCAGGTCACTGATTAGAAATTCATTGTTAGACTGTGCTGTTTTTACTTGCCTGTGCAGATCAACTGCAGGGGATGCGTCCCCTGGGTTTGTATTTAATGGGTAGTTCTGCACTCCAGTATACTTTTTAGAAAATAAAACAAAATTTCTAAGGCTCATTTGAAGACATTGTATCTTTTTCTGAATTACTTTGCTCCTCATTGCTGATTAAATATCTCTCTGTTTTGTCTGATTCTTTCAATAATGTACATATTCAATGCTCATGACATCATCATTGCTTTCATGGTAATGAAGCACATTGTCACCAGAATTGGTCTGCCAAACAGCCCTAATTGTCCTAAATGCTAGATCTGGGACAATGGCAAATGAGGATCACCAGCTGATTGGGAAAAGTAATCTGTAAGTCTACAAAATTGTGATAGTAGTTGACAAAGAACACAGTTGTTCATGTGTCAGTTTAAGGGAATATAATCAGTCCTTCCAACAACTCTGCAAGTTTAAAATACCAAGGAATTTTGTTTGCACTATTCTTCTTATGCTCAGCTGACAAAGGCCTCCTAGGATTGTTGTGGCAGCAGCAGGTCCCCTGGGACATATTGATATCCTGGTGCTAAGCTGTATCCCTGAGTGCGAGGAGAACTTGATGTCATTCAGGCAAGGGATGGACAAATTTTCTAACCAGTTAGCTGCAGCTTTTCCTCCTTAGTGTCACACAAAGTGAGGGGAGAACCTGCTTCTGTACATATGAATGGTTGTCCCTTCTCAGTCTTTGGTCCATTCTGGCTGACTTTAGAAAATCTTTGCACGTAGAAAACCTTTTCTTTTCCACTTAATTGAGGCTTTTATAATAAATGAATTGGATAATTTATCTTTTAAGACTTTATATTACCTTCCTTATATCTCTGTAAAACATCTGCATTAGCATTGAAACGAAGACCACTGCTTTTCTTTGCTGTGAGTAATATGAGCACTTTCTATTGTTGAAATAAATTAAAGGTACTGCCACCTACAGATTAAATGCAGTATAAATATGCACCCATAAGAATTGTTTATACTGTCTTATTCACTGAGCTTCACCAAGTTTCTTGTGAATAGTATGTGATTAAATTCTTGTGAATTGATGTGACTCTCTGTAATGGTAGTTAGGAGAAAAATATTAATACTAAGAAATTTAGGAGTTGGACTCAATGATCCTTGTTGGTCCCTTCCAACTCAGGATATTCTATGAATTTATGATTCTACATCCAATTTAGCATACAGAATGACTCTTTTTCGGAGGAATTTTTGATTAAAAAAAAAAAAGAAAAAAACCAACAACATATTTTGAAGACGGAACTTGGACAGTTTATGAAAATGATTGTATAACATATCTACTGTCAGTAGTATGGTATGGGACTTGATAACTTTTCTAATTCTATGCTACTAACTCTGAGTCTTTCAGAAATGAAACAGAATACCTCCATAAGTTCCTGTCTTCTGTTCCTCTGCTACAGTCATGGGAGCACGTGTCTTCAGTGGGATACTTTGGTTTCCCTCTTGTCATCTTCTCTATTAATGCCTGATAACAGTAACAAGAAAGATAGAGATACATGCACATCTGGGAATCATGTTTCGCTACTTTCGAATGTTCAAGACCTGTCATGGAGCCAGGCAGGTTCAGACTCTTAGCCAACTAACTGGTACTCCAGTATGATTGAATATAGCCTCTACATTCACATTTGGACTGTGTTCAGCTTCTCTATTAAAATCCAAATTTTTGTCTCCCATTTCTTCTTATAGTTCTCTAATCTCCCTGTTATACTTGATTCTGGAATATAAAAGAAACTTAATGGTATTCGGACTTCTTATCATTTCACATTACTATTTGATAACACGAGTCCATTGGTTCAGGGCCAGGAAAATTTGATTCCTTCAGCCACAGGAATTCTTGTGCTCTAAGTGCTGGAAATCAGCTCAGTTCAAATATGAAGGCATCAAATCAGATGGAGGAATTTTGGCAAGTAATGGTTAAGGTTTTTAATTTTCCTCTTGGAAGGTCTAAACTTAGAAAACATAAAGGTAACTGAATCTAAATATATCAGTGTTCATAAAGACATTTGAGATATTTGGATTAAGACTGCAAGTCAAAAATGGCACCGCAGTAATTATATGATATTGCTGATTACTGGATATAAATTACTTTATTTTGATTCTACTTAAGCCAAGAAACTAAATGTAAGTAGGACGAATGTAGTTACAACCTGTATAACTTATTAATATTATGTAACTAATAGCTGCTCAGGACAAATATGAAAAGAAAGAACTGGGCCTGCTTAGCCTGGAAAAGAGAAGACTGAGGGAAGACCTCATTAATGTATGTAAATATCTGAGGGGACAATGTTGAGAGGATGGAGTCGGTCTCTTTTCAGTTGTGCCCAGTGACAGGACAAGAGGCAACAGGTACAAACTGAAGTACAGAAGGTTCCAGCTGAATATGAGGGGCACTTCTTCACAGTGAGGGTGACAGAGCACTGGAACAGGTTGCCCGAAGAGGTTGTGGAGTCTCCTTCTCTAGAGATATTCAAAACCTGCCTGGAAGCTATCTTGTGCAATATGCTCTAGGTGATCCTTCTTGGCACGGGGGCTGGACGAGATGATCTTCAGAGGTCCCTTCCAACCCCATGCATTCTGTGATTCTGTGATTCTTTTGAAATATTACATAGACAGGCTTGGACAGGAATAAAGACATCCTTTATGCTAGCTAGGCTAAACAGAAACTACAGAAGAAAGGCAAGCATATTCTTTGGTGATCATTATGTGCCATGGCACATACACAACATGTTGACCTGATTTGCATTTGACATTAACTCTGCAGGCTCGGGATGGACTCCAGGACTTGCTGTCCGGAGGCAGAGGTGACTTTTGAAGCTCGTGCTCCAATATTCCCACAAACTTGTAAAAGCCACAGTCTGAATCATAGAAATCATCATAGAAATCATAGAATCACTTAGGTTGGAAAAGATCCATAAGATCAAGTCCAGCAATCACATAACACTACCAAGTCTGACACTAAAGCACGTCCCTAAGCACCACATCCACGTCTCTTAAATACCTCCAGGGATGACAACTCTACCACTTCCCTAGGTAACCTATCCCAATGCCTAAGCACTCATTCCATGAAGAAATTCTTCCTGACATCTAATCTAAACATCCCCTGGGGCAACTTGAGGAGGTTTCCTTATATCCCCAAATCCAACCTATGTACAGACTTGTTAGTCTTGTTAGTTAAAACTTGTTAGTTATGCATATCATTAGATACCCATGCCTCATGAAATCAGAGAGTGATAATTTAGAGTCCTTTCTGAAATGATTAAGTTTTGACGTTACTGAGTCTTAAGTCCCAGCCTCTTTTGTAGAACAGAAGCTGCTTTTTTTAATTAAACTAATTCCCCCTACCCCCCAAAATAAATAAATAAATAAATCATATTACTCTAAGTGCAATGTGAAGGAAACATTAATAAATGCAAGTCGTTTCTTCTTTCTAGAAAAATGTAAAATTTTAAGGATATGATACATCACACTTCTTCCTAAATCAAAACTAATACATGTCCATAATGAATTAGTAAGGCTACTGGCAATATTTCTTCAATATGGTATGAAAGATGAGGTTTTATGATCAAATATATTCTTGATCAATTTATTTCTTCACTTACAACCTAATTGTTTCATTATGACATTTTGTCCCTCATCACAATGAAACAATTGATTTAATATACGGTATAAAATGACTGTTTCTCAAAAAGTTAATCAAACTATTGTCAGCTGATGTCTGAACTAGTGCCCTGTGATTAATATATGGAGTGTTCAAAATATCAGTTAGAAATTACTCTTCTTGATAAATGTCTTTAATTTAAATACATTTACTAGAAATTTATGAAATGGCACTCTGTAGCTGAGACTTAAATCTTTTAAGTTCTAGTTTTAAATATTGAACACCACAACAGAACAAGCTATACAATGCTGATTCTCTTCAAGATATAAATTCAATGTTCTGAATCCTTGAGTACATTGTTAGTGCCCAATAATTTAATGTTTATCACAAGCAAACAGACTTTTTTCTTAAGTACCCAAGTCTGCCTAACTGCAAGGGCAAAACATTCATATAGTTCCAAATAATAATAATAATAATAATAAAATAATTAAATAGCATTTTTACTTCCAGAAGCAATTAGTTAATGTTTTTTTCTTCAGCTTACTTCTGCATGTTGCCTACTGGGATGATATATAAAAGACTAAATAAATTAGAATAATTGATAATACTCTGATAGATTATATGGAAATATGCAGCATTTCCAAAAAGTTACCACCACCGAGTGATCTGTCACATATATATGTCTTCAATGCTGGTTTAAGAAACCATTTTAGATCTACTCACTGCCATAATAAATTTCATTTGTTCATCTCTGTTTGAACGATGACAGAAAATCTATGGTGAAGGTGTTTCAAAAGATGCATATGTATGAAATAACTATACTAATGGTTGTCTTTACATATCCAGGTTTTATGATTGACAAATGAACTTTGTAGGATCACATAAAGCCACTTGAGAGGTTACCTGGTCCTCTGCTAATTACTCCCACCCCCAAAATATAGTAGAGAGAGAAGTAATGTGAGCTGAAAATAAAACTCCATCACCTAAGTTTTAAAATAAACTCATAGCCCATGGCTATAAGCTAGTATCACTCATTTTTATGCTATTTAGAATGTAACTGCCCACCTAAAGATGAGGTATGAATCTTCAGAGCACATAGGCTTAGACCCTTAGGATACAATACTTTTTAAAATTGCAGTTTTATGCAGTATCAAATTTAAACCTGGGAACAGTAAGTGAAGCTTTCCAGTGAGCCGTATGATACACTTGTATATTTTCTCTCATTAAACTGATGTGGGTTAATAGGACAAATTTTGATTCTGGGAAGCAATTATGTTTGCTTGGAATATTGAGATTGCATGGATACTTATCTCTGAATAAAGAACCTGGGACAAATTCACTGCTGCCATAAATATGCATGTAGTTTTTCTAAGCAATTCTCATTACTCTTAGTGCTTGTGGATCCTGGAAGAAGAGTCTCAGCTGGGTTGGTTTCTCAGAACACTGTTATAAGTGACAAGAACATATGTTAAGCTATAGATTGGGCCTCATACCCTTAATAATTCAGAGCCTGGAGATAAAGAAGAAAAGATTTTTTATTTTTTTTTCCCCTTTCTGTTTTTCCATGCTTAAAGTTAGCTGGTTTGGTTTCATTATCTGTTTATTGACTGCTCTTAAGATACACCTATGTCTAGTGTTTTATTATCTGTCAAAGCAGTAATCAAAGTAACAGTGTGGTGGGTTTTATTTTGTCCTTTCCTTTCTCTTGATTATTATCATCTGCTATAAATGTAGCAATCATAACAAAATTTACGCTGTAACTTGATCTGGATAGAGAATATCAGAAGATAATTACTGTCAAAGGTAGAGAACAAGAGTTTCTTATCTTAATAAGCAACATTAACTGCCTTGTGTAGGTCAGGCATAGTTTCAGTCTTTTCCAAATTACAGCAGAGTCACAGAAGAGACACTGTTTTCTAGCTTGTTTGAACTAAACAAACAATCAAAAGTATTGTGTAAAGGGTTTTGTCATTGCTGCTGTTTTCTTTTTCTTTCCTTTTTTTTCTTTTTTTCTTTTTTTTTTTTCATATAAACATGCTTATTTTTTCCCCTAATTTCTTGTTTTCCAATTTATACCTAGTTTTTGAAAGGACTTATGTCCTTCCACTTGAACAAACACTTAAATAATTTTCTGATTGCAGGTTCCATGTGCTCTCAACCCATTTCCTGAGATAGGCATTTCATGTCTAAGACATACACTGTTCTAAGGTCCAGTATTCAGCTGGGTTTAATGCTCATTCTTCCCAAAGCTTCTTGATTTGCATTACTTCTTTCACTGAACTTAGTGAGTGAAATTCTTGGGCATTAGCACTGTTGGAATTTCACTTAGTATACTTCAAACCTTATTTGCTCAGACTGAAAATACCTTGGAGATGTAAGTTGTCTTTCACTTTGAGGACCGACACTTCCTAATGCCATATCTTTGAATAAATTGTGATTTTTAGCAGTACTGTAATGCAAACTAAAATCATAGTTGTTGTACTATTAGCCTTGGTAACAATGGTGTTGTTATATGTAGGATCTCAGCTAATACTCAATACTGAAAATAACTTCCCTCATTTAATAGTAATGCTAAATTCTGTTTAAAATAAAAAAATATAATAAAAGATTGACCATGGCATTTAATTTTCTATCCATAGAGCCAGAAGATGTTCCTGAAAGTGAATTTTATATCCAGTAAAATATATTCCTGAGGTATATTGTGATAATAAGCAGAATTTAAATGAAAAAGGATTGAATTAAGCTATTAAAGGCATTCTCTTTTTAATGTCTATATATGTTAGGGCACCAGTTGTGAGAAGTACTAGAATTTTTAGCTTTCTTAGTGAACTTTATTTAGTGAGGAGAGACAAACGAGATCTGTATAACACTTTAAAGATATGCAAATATAAATCCAAAATCATCTGCTATGTTAATGCATAATTTAAACAAAAAAATCATAGAATAAGATTATCACATTTAGTGAATGGTAGGTCAAAGAGAAGAAAAGCTTGTTTTCAAAAAACTAATGATCTTTCAACTTTATTAATTGCATAGCCTTACACCTACAAAATAACTAATTTTAACTAAATCAGTTTTAGGCCATCTCCTCTGGTAGTATAAGTAGCAAAATGTATCTGAATTCTTTTAAAACATAAGATCTATGTTACAGCACCAGTGGAAATGACCCATAACTTTACTATCATAAATTTATGAGTAAATCAGAATAAATATGAATAAATGTATAGTTCATACAGAAACAAAACCAAAAAATTTTAAGTATGAGTCTGATACTATTAAAATCAACTTGACATTTACTGAGTAGCTCCAAGGTTTTCTTACACCTTGCTTCAGCGAGATTTTTCATTCCTTCTGGATTTTAAGCACCAATTCCATGCTTTTAAACTACTCTTTGGTGATCAGTTTTTATCACTGACAAATTTTTAGAGGTGCAAAGCAGAAGAATATTAGGCTATTACCACAGAATCACAGAATCACAGAATCGTCTAGGTTGGAAGAGACCTCCAAGATCATCTAGTCCAACCTCTGTCCTAACACTAACAAGTCCTACACTATGACATAACCTACCGTATGACATACCATATGACATAACAATATGAGAAGCTTCTTAGATGTTAACAATAAAAAAAATGGTGCAAACAAAACCTATTAGTAGACTCAAAACAGTCTGAACTGTATTTTAGTCAGAAAGAAAGAGAGCGGTTAAGTTTCCAGAAGTCTTTTATAGAATAGAGAAGCCACTGTAATGATGTTAATTAATTTAGAAAAGGTGGGCTCTAGGTGAAAGCAAGATCATGATGCCACTTGAAAGCACAGAAAGTCTCTTGTTCTTCCATTTTTAGGTTATTGGGTGATGTTATGGAAAAGTAATCACAGAAAATGTAAGTTAGATTAGCTTGGCTTGTTTTCAAGTTTATTCAATACTGCGTAAATAACTTTTTTGTCTGTGTAAATAAGTTCCTTGTACTGGAAAAGAGCAGGAAAGAATTAGTGTTATCATTTTTTTTTTTAATAAACTGTCTCTTGGAAAGTTTAATTTTTAAATCAGCAATACTCCCCTTCCCCCTTCCCTTCCCTTCCCTTCCCTTCCCTTCCCTTCCCTTCCCTTCCCTTCCCTTCCCTTCCCTTCCCTTCCCTTCCCCCTTCCCTTCCCTTCCCTCCCTCCCTTCCCTTCCCTCCCCTCCCCTCCCCTCCCTTCCCTTCCCTTCCCTTCCCTTCCCTTCCCTTCCCTTCCCTTCCCTTCCCTTCCCTTCCCTTCCCTTCCCTTCCCTTCCCTTCCCTTCCCTTCCCTTCCCTTCCCTTCCCTTCCCCCTTCCCTTCCCTTCCCTTCCCTTCCCTTCCATCTGTTCTCTAAAAAATCTTTTTTCCAAAAACATGCATGTCTATTTTGATTAACACAGTAAAAAGCACCCTGAAATACTACTAGAATTGGCTACATTATATTTGATGTTGAAACAACCTTATCAACCTATTTATGAAGATTTTGAACGTCACTGGCAGATGTTGTACAAAATTAAGTCTCTTTATTCTGTACTACAAAGGCAACATTGTTATTAAACTTGAAACTTCTGTCAAAGATTCTACACTCATTTATTATAAGCTAAATACTCTGGTTTCGTTACGGAATCTAACGTTAACTGTGTGGCCTGAAAGGCCTATCTGGTTTCTGTTCTTATATCTCTTATTGCTAAAACATAGTGCCTAAGCAGTTTAGTTTATGTTTTATCCTTTCAAGACTGAAATGAGAGGGCATTGATACAAGTTTTCGTTGCTGGCACTTATACTGTACTTTTTTATCAATTAAATTAAGAGTCTCCATTCTGAGAACTGTAAAGCAGCTGCTTTCCAAGCACTACTTTTTCTGTTGGGGCTTTAGCTTTCTGTCAAGAAGCTGCTGTTAAATGTAGATGATGCATCATGTTGCCACAACACAGGGGTAAGAACTCGAAGAGAGTTCACTTAAAAAGATACAGAGTATATTATTGGGATATCAGTCTAATTTTTGTACTCTTTTGGCACATCATTCTCTCATGGTGTATCGCTGGATGTACTCTTAATCAGGATGAAGCAATGGTAGAATAAGTAATGATAGAGTTAGCTCCCCACCACTTTCCCCCCCTCCATTTTTTTTTTTTTTTGGTCAAAATTGACCACACAAACTATTTAAATACTTAGAGATTATTGTACAAAAAGAGTTAATGAAAAAGGTTATGAAACTGTCAAATGCCAATATAGTCCTGTGACACTGTTTTTTTCTATTACTTCCTAGATGTTACAAGAGTCACCTTTTCTAAAAAGGAGAGATTATTTTTCTTATTCCCTCTAATTGTGATGTTTGAAAATGAGTTTATGTTTTCATAATTCATCAATATCCCTCTAAACAAGATGGTCAAGGACCACATCTGAAATGCTGCATGAGCATACAGTTTAACACTCTAGTGGAGAAAAACAGATATCTGCTGAAGGGCAAGGGTGATTAAAGGATTACACAGGGCCAGTGCACAATGTGTTTAATACATTATATAGGCACATAGAACTCCAAAATTTGTAGCTCTGGCAGATGTTTCAAGAACACTACACTACAATGAACAAACAGGGAAGAGAGCCAATTGTGAGTCTTTTTGAAATAAATGAGAGGGAAGTAGTGAAGCAAGGCAAATCCTCCATATCCCTCTTCTACCCTCCAGGCTACAAATGTCCCAGAGGCCCAAATCTCAGAACATGAAAAGTAACTTTGAGCATAGGATAGATCCAACTCATAAAAGAAGTTTCAGAAAATAGTAAATGTTATGATTCGTATTGAGCTATCCACTGGGTTTGCCTTGAGAAACGATGAATTGGCATTCAGCCTTTTGTTTAACAGGGTTTTGAAAAGGCTACTACTACCAGTATTAAAACTTTATTGTGGAAAGATAAAAATAGGAGACTGAAAATATTTTTGGACCTGAGGATGCATTTTCTGTTTGATTACATGCAATCATTTGTGGATTGATGCAGCTAAAAGATGGTAAATCAGAGCTGGCAGTTGCTCTGGGTGGGGTTTATTCCAGTTTATTTTAATCAGCTAAAATGTAGATATATAGACTGCCATCTGGGTTCTCTATACAGTTAGTTCTGACATAAAGAGACTCTTTCTGAAGTCAATATACTTAACATTAAAATAAGAGCATGCTATAAATAGAATAAATCAGTGTTACAATGGAAAATCTCTCTCCTGACTGCAAAAACAGCCCAGCTGATGAGCTTGGACTAGACAGTTATCTTTTAGATGGCTACATTCAAATGATGAGATTTATATTGCAAGTATCACTCAGAAATGTGAGGCAGTCTTTCATTAAGAAAACTATCAGCAAAATCGATTTGGTCTCTGGAATTTCTTGCTTTAGTATATCAATGAGAACAAACTTTATCAGGTTTAAAATATTAAACTCTTAAACTCTGACCAACATTGATACCTACAAATGAGTCCTCTTAAATTATATGTATAAGCCCTTTGCTTTTGAAACCTAAATCTTTCTCTTTAGATTAACTGTATCTGACTGCTCAAAATCTCATAGGAATTTTACTTTGTGTCTCTGTTGTCTATTCTCATTAATGGGGTTTTTACTTCTCTCATTTTCTGGCCGTCTTCAAACTTACATACTGCAGGTCTTTCATAAGCATCCTGTGATACACATGCCATTTGTTTCTATACTATTTTCAGCACCTAGATCACTGAAAAAAAAAAAAAATCTGAACATTCCAATGAACAGTTGTACTTGTCCTTTTATTCATTAGGCTGATTTTCCAAAATATAAGTTCATGTAGATCATTCTGTCCTTGTTTCAGATAGGATAGAATTAATTTTCCTCATAGGTGCTGATATGGTACTGTGTTTTGGATTTAGGATGAGAATAATGTTGATAATATGCTGATATTTTAATTGTTGCAGAGCAGTGCTTACACAGATCCAAGGACTTTTCAGCTTCTCATGCTCCCTTGCCAGTGAGGAGGCTGGGGGTGCACAAGGAGCTGGCAGGAGACAGAACCAGGACATCTGGCCAAAACCGTCCAAAGGGATATTCCATACCATGTGGTGTCTCGCTGAAAAAATATATGGGTTGGCTGGCCAGGGTGAGGGAAACCACTGCTCAGGGACGGGCTGAGCATCAGTCAGCGGGTGGTGAGCAATTGCATTGTACATCACCTGCTTTGAACATATTATTACTAGTAGTAATATTATTATTATTATTTCACTTCCTTTTCTGTCCTGTTAAATTGACTTTATGTCAACCCACAGGCTTTTATTTTTTTATTTCTGATTCTCTCCCCCATCCCACTGGAGGTAGGGGGAGAGGAGGAGCGAATGGCTGTGTGGTGCTGAGCTACCTGCTGGGTTAACCACAACACATTCTCAAACTTTTCAGTTTGTAATTGTCTTATATGCAAAAGGCAAATATTTTGGATAAGATAACTAGATTTCAAGCTACACGATTTTCAGTATACCTTCCCAAACTTGAATTTTCATCTGTTTTCCTCAAGTAATAGTAAATGTGTTATATTCTTATCACTGAAAAACAATGGACTAGGTCATACTTTTGGAATGAGCATAAAGGAAATAAATGATCACAAATGAATTCATTTCTGCTTCCTGTTACAGCACTAGTTGAAACTAATATGAAGATCATACTCCTAAACATCTGAAAGTTATGTTGACAAAAAATTATTTTCTTTTTCCATTGGCTGTCTTAATCTGAGACTTTTCTGGACGCCTAGAAAATGCTTATCTAGAAAATGCTTACCATTTCTGGAAATAGCAGATGTGAGAGAAATACTACAGAATATTCTTGGAAAGCAAGCTTTGATATACTCACACCCTATCTTCCCCCTGTCCCTTCACATCCCCTCTCCCCCTTTCTGTGTGAGAATTTAACCTAGGATACTCATGAAGAAAACATAAACATTAACTTCAGTGACCTGAACCTATTTATTCACTAAGTTCATTTAGCAAATTCTCTTCCCCACAGCAAATAGATTCTCCACATGGACTAGTGCCCTTATTGTAAGAACTACTCTGATGTCTGGACACCTTCACAGAATCACAGAATCACGGACTGGTAGAGGTTGGAACGGTCTTCTGGAGGTCACCTGGTCCAACCCCTCTTCTCTAGCAGATTGGGACCATCTCCAGGCAGCTTCTGAAGATCTCCAAGGAGGAAGTGAATCAGCCACTAATCCAGTTTCATGTCAACTGAGAATTTACTGAGGGTGCACTCTACCACATCGTCCATATCATTAATGAAGATGTTAAACAGGACTAGACCCAGTATTAGCCCCTGGGATACTCCACTTGTTACTGGCCTCCAAAGAGACTTTGCACCATTCACCACTACTCACTGGGTCCAGCAGTTCAGCCAGTTTTTGATCCACCTCATTACATGCTCATCCAGGCCAAATGTCAACAGAGGATCTTATAGGGGACAGTATCAAAGGCCTTACTGAAGTCCAGGAAGACAATATCCATCCTCATCCATCAAGCTGATGACTTCATTCTAAATCTTTTCAAGTTGGTCAGGCTTGATTTGCCCTTGGTGAATCCATGCTGGCTAACCCTGATGAGTTGCTTCTCCTTCATGTGCACGGAAATGATGTCTAGGATTAGTTGTTCTGTCACGTTACCAGGGATCAAGGTGAAGCTGACCAACCTGTAGTTCCCTGGTCCTCCTTCTTACCCTTCTTGAAGATAGGAGTGACATTTTCTTTCCTCCAGTCTTTGGACACTTATCCCACTTACCATGATGAAACAAAGATTGCTGAGAGTGGCAATCACGTCTCAATAGTCATGGGTGCGTCCCATCATGGACTTGTGAATGTCCAGTTTGCTCAGGTATTCCCTGACCTGATTCTTTTCCACCACAGGTACATATTCCTTTCCCCAGCCTTTCAACCGGGTCTCTAGGACCTGGGATTCATGAAGGCTGGTCTTGCTGGTAAAGGCTGAGGCACCTATCATGATGTTATCTTTTGCACAATTTAGGTCTCTTTAAGTGACTAAATATTTCTAGTGTGCTACAATTATGATTTATTCTATTTTTCAAGGCAGAGATACTATGTACTTGTTAAAATCAAAAACTACTTCTGTAACATTTGGTTTAATTCACTGGTCTCAGGTGAATGTGTAAATTTACAAGTCATTTAATACCAACATCACCAGTTATGCCATACCATCACAAACTCACTTAAAGTTGCTAATAGAAAAGTTACAGAAATTATATGACTTAAATAACCAGTTGAAAATAGACCTGAAAAGTGAATGGGAAGTGTGGGTGGAATTTGTGTCATAATAAAAATGGGAGAGAGATCTTTCAAATCTGAATAATTTGCATTTAGAAAGGACTGTTTACTTGATCTAGATTGATAAAAATGTGAATAGATGAATTAAAATTACTTTTATGAAATAGACATCTAGCTATTCAATGATTGTTACTTTTAATTCAGTCTCAAAATTTAGCAGCTATAAGTCTCTTCTGGTGTCATGAAATAAGTGAGGAAAACGTTTTTCTTTCTTGCATGAGCTGTCCAGATGCACCTGAAGGATATGCATTAGCAGGTCATGTGAGGATGGCCTGCTTTTAAAAGCATAAATCTCTATCATCATAAATATTTTTTCTGGGTATTGTATGTATTACTGTCCTGGTTCCAGTTAGGACAGAGTTAATTTTCCTCCTAGTAGCTGGTAGGGTGCTATGTTTTGGATTAGGATGAGAAGAGCGCTGATAACATGCTGATGTTTTAATTGTTGCAGAGCAGTGTTTACACCAGGCCAAGGACTTTTCGGCTTCTCGCTCTGTCCTGCCAGCGAGCAGGCTGGGGGTGCAGCAGGAGCTGGGAGGGGACAGACCCAGGACAGCTGACCCAAACTGGCCAAAGGGGTATTCCATACCATCTGACGTCATGCTAAACAATATATAGGGGTGGCTGGCCGGGGTGGGGGGCCGGCTGCTCGGGGATAGGCTGGGCATCGGTCAGCGGGTGGTGAGCAATTGCATTGTGCATCACTTGTTTTCTTACACATTATTATTATTAATACTATTATCATTATCACTATTATTATTATTGTTATTATTATTTTCCTGTCTTAATAAACTGTCTTTATCTCAACTCACAGGCTTCACTTTCCCGTTCCTCTCCCCCATCCCAGAGAGGGAGGGGAGAGGATGAGCGAACGGCTGTGTGGTGTTTAGCTGCCAGCCGGGTTAAACCACAACAATTACTCACCTTCTGCTGAAATAAGTAGTCTTAAGCAATCTTTTATTGTCAAGACAGAGTAGAAAAAAAATAAAAATCTTTATCTTTAAACTTGTTTTTGCTGTTTTTTTCTTTTCTTTTTTCTTTTAACATAGCACTGTGCAACAATTACGTATAATAGCCACATAATGGTTAATCAGGAGCAATCATTTTAGGATCTTCTTCCAGCATATTTCAGTCTGACAGCTTTACAAATTAACTACAGTTATGTTAGGATAATAGTGTTGTTGTTTTTTTCCTCTTTCTCAAAAGCATGGAAATTCACAGTTGAAGCTGATAGCTTGTCTTTATTGTGCTGCTGTATTTTTGTGTAAGGGTGATGTGATAAATTAATTACTAACTTCATCCAATTTTTGAGCTCAGATGATGATTAGTAATGAATCAAGTGAAATGGGCATTTGGGTAGGGCATTGACTAGAATGCAGATGACATGAATGACTTTCAGGACTTACTGACTTAGTGAAGGATGTTTTACTCCTTTGTGAAGTGCTTCCCCTCCTTTTTCTGCTTAGGTTCTCAGCTTCAGGGACTGCCCCCAAGTTCAATGCTGAGCAAAATGTGGCCTGTTTTCAAGTGGAGTGAGTGAGATGTTAAGTATGAAACATACAGTAGCATTGACACAGTCCATAGTAGCATCAGAAGTCAAACACATTAAGAGATCGTTAGACATATATGGTTATCTTTAACACAGAAATGAAATCAACACTGAATTCAGTTGTTTTTAGACTGTTGAAATGTCATTTGAGCTGATTTCCAATGAAATGTCAAACTTGAAAAAAAAGCTAAATCTGATTAATTGCCCCCAGTTATGGAATGAGTGAAAGGTGGCATAAAGGTCCCAAACAATTTTTTTTCTTCCTTTGGACTTTGTATTCTTCTTTTAAAAGGGTGGTTAGAACTGTATTTTAGAAATACAACTGTTCTCAGACTTTGAAAAAATTGGATGTGTAGTCTTCCTGAGGCCTGATCTTGTGAGATAACATCACTTTATCAAAAATAAGAGAAAGGAAGGGGAAAGTAGAATGAGGAATATCCACGAGATTAGATGGCAAAAGATAAAAGATATCCTCAAGCCTTTCTTGCCTTTTACAGAGAAAAACATATTCAACCAACCAACTAACCAACCAACCAACCAACTAACCAACCAACCAACCAACAACAAAAAAAACCCACTTAATCAGAAAGTAGTGATATATATATAAATTCCATGAGGCAGCATTTTGTTTTCTGAAATGCAAACATAAACCCAGTAAATAACCAAAGATGCAACACTTTGAGTGATCTCATTGTAATTTTCACTTATTTGGATGCTTGCTGAAGCAACCTGACCCTAAATCCACACTCCTTGCCTAGTTAGGGGATTGAGGTTAAAGAATTTGAAGGTCTTCAGAGAAGGTTTGGGTGTGCTTAACTTTCGATATTTTAACTCCTCTATTATTGTTTTCTTCTAGAAAACACTATGTAGCAAGTAAATTTCCTTTGGTTAGCACGCGCGCAGGAACCTAACATTGTTCAGTGCCTTGGTATCTGCCTCACATTTAGCCACTTTAGATTTCAGAACATAGATCGTCTTCCAAATTAACAATTTAATCTGCTAGATACTCTCTGAATATGCCTAACTCTACCTAAAACACGAGCCTCTCCCTCACCCTCACCTTTATTTGTCATAACCAGAGAATAAATAATTCACTTGGAATGATAACATTTTGACCCGACCCATTGAATTTTAACCCACCCTCTCCTTATACTACTGTAATAAGCATTCATTATTTCTTTGGTATATTGCTGCTTAAATGAGAGTGTTTGTAAAATGTAGTTCATAACTTAATAAGACTATAATGCATACAGATTCCATTTGTAATTTGGACAATTCAGTTTCCTCGAATAAAATTGCATTTTGTGAAGAATTCACTCCCTTTCATCAGAATAATATTTTATGCTTTGCCAATATGTAAGCAAGCAAATATACCTTAACTGTCTTGATGAAATCATTTTTCTCTGTACAATTTTTCACTTTGCAGTCTAATTGTTCCTTAAGGAGGTGAAAGAGAAAAGGGTTTGGTCCAGTAGCCCACTGGATATTCATCTTCATGGTAGGTAGTCAAGTTCTGGTCGCTGTTGCAATATTCATACACTTGCACAAGATAAAGTTCTTCCAGTAAAACAGATGAAGACTGCTCCCAAATCTGCCCTTCAGAGAAACAAGGAACCCTACACAGTCTCTCAAAGGAAAGGTTTGAACAGAGGATCTATACTTTACAGCACAAGAGGTCCTTTTTATTAGGTCCTATAGATTTTTAAATAGAGCAATTCTCAGCAGTGTATTTTCCAAGAAAGAACAGGGATAGTTCAGGGGTTTTCCTAAGGGAGAAGTCACATATCTATAAATCTGGGCAATGCAAAGCTCATATTTAGACTTCTAATCCTTTTTGAGGGGCTGTTGTTCTTTTTGCCATTTTCCCCTAGAATGCAGAGGGCTGTTTGTTTGCCTGGAATTCCAGAAATCTACTACGGACTGCACTGGGATTCTATATAGAAGTTTGGATTGCAAATTTCACTAAAGGGTAAATTTCCTCAGGTGGGGAAGTTCAAACGATGCCTTTGATCTGTAACTAATATCTAATTTCTCTGGCAGAATCACAAATACATTTACAAAATTAATGAAATCACTTGTACAGAAATGATACTGTTATTGGCTATTTTTTTTTTTCTCTATCTGAAAGACTGTTGAGATGTTTTCACATGCCAGCAGAAACAAGATTTTGCAACGGATACTATAAAAAAAAAGACAGACACACCTGTTTCAAATAGCCAACAGCTTAGTGGAACGTGTTTATTGCAAAGTCAGGTATTCATGTGGGATGCTGTGCAGGGTTAACCTTGGCTGGCTGACAGCTGCCCACCCAGCTGTTCTGATTTTTTTTTCTTTAAACTTTCTTTCTCTCTATTTTTCTGGTGATTATCATTTCAGTACTTACATACTTCAACGGATGTGGAATAATACATCTGATAAGAAAATATGAAATCACTGACATTAATAATATCCTTTATTTGAAGAGTAAGAGTGGGAAAGCTGTCTCGGCTGTCTTAATTAATTCCCTATATTCACAGGGAAAATGAAGTACTTAAATTTCATCTAAAAGTAAGTAATGCATGGGTATGTAGTCATATGAGGTAAAGGAACAATGTGATTCTTCTAGGATTTCTGTGATCTTTCTATAAACAAGTTTGGATCATCCATCTTAAGCTTTCTTTGGAATTTCTAAGATTTGGGGGATTGCGATGAGACTGTATATCCTTACCCTTTCTGGTTATATTACCTGTTTATTACTTTCTATGTCAGAATATCAATTACTTCTTTAAGATTCTAATTGGGAAAAAAAAAGGGACAAAAACAATGTATTTTAAAATGTGATTTTTTAATGATGTCATAAACATGTTTTATGTTAGTGAAAAAATCAGTTGATTTTCCGGTATGTTTTAAACCTAGTTTATTTCAGAAACCCAAACAAAAGAACTGAAGGTGTATGTGTACATAGCGGGAGTTCAAGAGTTTGATAAGCAGCAGGGTAACAGCTACTACTAAAATTGGATAGATATTGAATCAGAAATCATCGCTTTTGAATGTCTTACATCTCCCAGACACTGACAGCAGTCTAAATGGTGAAAAACCTCAATGGAGCTATTTGGAAGCTTTGGCAGTGAAGACTGTTACCTCATTCTGTTTTGCACCTTTGCAATTTCTTTAAGATCTACATTTTCTTAAGTAGAACACTATTTATTCAAGCTTAATGTCTCTTCAGAAATACAATGAGACAAATCTTTGGGTAGTGTAATTTGGCATAGTAACCTGGTATAATGCTCTTGGTTCCCTGGAGATAAACTAACTGATTCACCAATATACCACTGAGGAAAAATGGCCACTGTATGGATAGTGTTCAGCTAATAGCATCTATTAGAGTACTGATTCTTAAAAGCCTTGTTTTTATCTGTGATAACATGAAGGTAATGACTTTTTTGTTAAAGAAAACATATTACAGTCTTGTACAGCACAACTGATTGCAAGTCCCAGGTATTTCCATTCCAGCTAGATACCAATACAGGTTAGACACTGATTTTTAGCCTAAAGACTCTAGGTATTACTACCAGACATTACATTTTACCTGTTTGTCTTAGCACAGATTATTTGGCTACTAGAGACATCTGATCCAGTATGGGACACCTGAAAACTGCATGTGGGCATAGGGTACTCCTGGTTTAACTTGCTCAAGGAAACATATTAAGCAATTTAAAAAAAAAAAAAAAAAAAAAAAAGCTCATCAAATAGTTTATTTTCATTTGCAATATTCCAAACATTAACTGACCTTTAAAAATAACAAAAACCTGAGATGCCCAAGATTGCATGCAGATACTTGCTTTTAACAGTATAGTGTTTGTCTCTCCTATGTCATTTCCTTATGAGAAAGAGAGACCATCCTCTTCCCAACACCCTTATCATGCCTGTTCCACGTACAGCATTTCTTGTGCAGAGAAAATGCTATTCCCCAGGGTTAGCAGCTGCTGAGAGACACTCAAAATCAATGGGATCTCCATTGTGGTTCAGTGACAATCCTTCAATGAGGTGTCAGGTCCCTGGTCTAGACAAGGCAGTTGTCTGATGTGCAGGAACACAGGCTGCCCTCAGGCAAGTAAAGACAGTTATTTAATACAAAATGGAAACAAAATGGATAGCTACAGCTCTTGTCACATCTATAGCTGTTACAAGGCTCCTACACTAGGGCCTGAATAGCTCCTGCTGAAGGTGATTAATAACAGAATCTGATACTAAGCTATACAAGTATAGTTAAAAATTACATTGCTAATATTCACATATGTATCTTATAATTGCACATGTGCAGTTTTGTATACAATGTTCCTATGTTTTTGTTTACACATGTACACAAACAAGTTTTTCAGCAATTTTCTTTTCAAATAAGGTCAAGTTGTTCCCTCACGAGACACGATTTTGTCTAATTTCTTCTGGCTTTGATTTTGTGGGAAAAATGCAGAAACCCTGTATGTGTGTGTGCCTGCATTTTAATTTCTTTTAAGTTTAGTTCAGAGCAAAGGAGGAAGACAGAATTTTACTAAGTTCCAAGAAAGAAAGATTCTAAGTGTTATTCTTGTTTTGAAAGACAGTGTATATATAAATGAAAACTTTTATATAATATATATAAGGAATATTTCCTTGAAATGTTTCTTAATTCAAGAATCCCAGAGTTTCATGTTTGTGTTTTTGGTCCCTTGAATCACATTACAAAGAAGACATTGAATTCAACTGCAAAGTAGAATGTTTTGTTCAATGCTAATATTCAGAACTGGGGAGACAGAAGAGAGGGAGCGTTACAGCCAGGTTCCCTATCTACCAATGAAAATGGAAGACCTCCTTCAATGCCTGTCTCCAGGGAGCTGTTTGGCATGACACTGTCAATGAGTGCTTAGGGACTCCTTAGCGCATGCATCATTGATTTAAAAGACAGTTATAGGTCCTCTGCTATCATTTGGTCTAGCCCTATAAATACGCCCTTAGGGACACTAATGCATGCATTACTGGAACAATAGTGTGTAATAGCTGTTCTTTCAGTTTTAGACTACTGATACTGAAGTTGAAGGTGCCATTTGATCTTTAGACAAAGGTAGTTAGAGGATTATTTTACAGTTCTAACAGTGAAAACAGTAGTATCCTCCTTTCTGTTAAAGCTAACCTCTGAAATATCTTAAAACCTGAAAAACCTTAGTGACAAAATCCCATGGTGAAAATGAGATAAAATGGACTGGGTTGGGGCAATTTGCTTTGATTGAAGGAACTTTTTTATTTATTTGTTAGTATTATATATATGTATATTATTTGTCCTCCCTCTACAGATTGTTGAAGGGCTTTCTCTGAGTTTATCTTGTCCTTTGTCCATGTTCTCAACCAATAATTCTCTCATTCTGTCTCTACATATAATTGGTTTTATTGGGTTTTATTTTATTTTTTGCTATGGACTATATACTTTTATTTTAGAGCTAGTAAAGATGCCAGATTGCTGTTTCTGAGTATTACATTAACGAAAATTTGAAGTGTAATATGCCATGAAGAACTTAACCATAGGAAGAGAAATCAGTGTTTCTTTAGTAAATAATAGAAGCTAGTGCAGGCAGGAAAAGAGTGAAGAGAGGTATCTGAAATTCACCTTTAAAAGATATGGGGATACAACATTTGTGGTCTTTATACCAATATGAAAGTAATCAAACTTAATAATGAACTCTTTTTTTTTTTTTTTTTTTGGAGGGAGTGGCAGACCAAAGGATATGTTCATCCAATGCTTGAGACTGTTATCTCAAAATTATTTTCCTTTCCTTTCATTATTTTCCTTTCCTTTCCTCTTGTTCTAATCCGCTTTTTTTCTCTTCTTTTCACCGTAAATTGTACAATCATGTTTTGAAAAAGGGCTTTATATTATAATGTAGAGGAATAAAGTAAAAAAAAAAAAAAGTCTTAGAACTCTGTATATACAACTCTATGTTGATCAATTATACAAATATACAAATACTTTTTTTTTTCCCCCATATGATCTGTATTAAGAATAAGTGTCCAGACCTTGTGCATATTTAAATAATTATTTTATTAGACACTGAAAAGGAACATGCATAAATAAAGCAAAAGACCAAAACAAATTATTTTCTTACCACATACTTAAATGTATGGCTATTCAAAATACTGTGGTGGTTTTACTCAGGTGGGCAGCTGAGCTCTACCACAACTGCTTTCTCACTCCCCCTCCTCAAAGAGGAACGGGGAGAAAATATGATGAAAAGGGCTCAAGGGTTGAGATAAGGACAGGGAGATCGCACAGTAATTGTCATGACAGGCAAAACAGACTCAGCATAGGGAGACAGTACGATTTATAACCTATTACTAACAAGCTAGAGAAATGAGACACAAAGGAAGGAAACCAAAAGCACCTTCCCCCCCATCCGCCCTCTTCCATCTCCTCCCCCTGAGCGGCGCAGGGGAACTGGGGAATGGGGGCTGTGGTCAGTCTATAGCGCTTCTTCTCCGCCGCTCCTTCTCGGTCACTCTCATCCCCTGTCCTGTGGGGTCCCTCCCACAGGATGCAGTCCTTGCTGAACTGATCCGGCGTGGGCTTCCCACAGGCAGCAGCTCTTCAAGAACTGGTTTAGTTACGGCTCCCTACCACGGGGTCCATCCCTCAGGAGCAAACTGCTCCAACCTGGATCCCCCATGGGCAGCAGCTCCTGCCAGGTCACCTGCTCCTGCGTGGGCTCCTCTCCACGGGCTACAGGTCTGGCCTGGAATCTGCTCCAGTGGGAGTCTTCCACAGGCCGCAGCCTCCGTCGGTGCAGGTCCACCTGCTCCACCGTGGTCTCCTCCACGGGCTGCAGCGTCGAACCCTGCTCCACCGTGGTACTCCATGGGCTGCAGGGGGACAGCCTGCTTCACCATGGTCCTCACCACAGGCCGCAGGGGACTTCTGCTCCGGTGCCTGGAGCACCTCTCCCCCTCCTTCTTCACTGACCTTGGTGCCTGCAAGGCTGTTCCTCACTCCTCTCACTCTCCCAGCTGCTGTGTGGTGCAGCGTTTTTTTTTTTTTTTTTTTTTTTTTTTTTTCCCCTGTCTTAAATATGCTCTCACAGAGGGGCAAACAACAGCGCTTATTGGCTTGGCTCTGGTCAGCAGTGGGGCCCTTACCAAACATGGGGCAGCTTCTAGATCCTTCTCACAGAAGCCACCCCTATGGCCCCCTGCTACCAAAACCTTGCCACGTAAACCCACTACAAATACAAACACACGTCCTCGAAAATACCCCAACCCACCTCACACAGCAAGAAAGCATTTTTTAACAGTTTCACTCTGTGAAATAGGTATAAGTGCAGTGACTTATGATGAAGTGAAAGGAAGAGGTTTTGCCAGTACCTCTCTGTATTTCTCCTGATTAAAGGATTTGTCTTCCATTTATATAGTATAAGAATAAAGGCAGGCTGATTAGGTTTCAGAGGGAAAACCTTATTCATTTATGCCAAGCAAACCCTGTCATACAACAACCCGGTCTTTCGTCCTTGGTATTCACATCACATCAAAAAGAAATTATACTGACACTTTGTAATTTACTTTATAGCAATGTGTAATAACCAACCTTTGAAAGCTTGGTTGGCTTTGGAGGAGAAAAATTAAGAGTGTATAATACAGGGTATTAAAATTAGAGTAGGATAAAGAACAAGAAGTTCTTTGCTGTCTAAGCGTTCTGATGGATCTTAGATTAAATTAATGAGGAAAAGAAGTTAAGATTTCTTCTTAATCTTATTTGTATTATAACTGAAGTGTCTATTATCTGACACCAAGTCCACCTGGAACAAAGCTGTGGAATCAATATTACTAATCTCTCTTTCACCCTGAAACAGAGCAGTCTCACCAAAACTGTCTACAAGGAAAGTCTATGGCCTAGGCTAACTCTGGTGCCTTGAATGGAAGTTGTTTGAGACCATGCCAGCCGGGCAAGCCAAAATTATACCACGGACACTTCTATCAGCTCCTGGTTACCGTTGATCTCACCAGTGTAAACACTATCTACCCATGCAAGGATAATCTGTTCTGTAGCACAGCCGTCAGTGGTTTAATGAGACATGATGCTGCCATATAATCAAGTGAGATTTTTGTCTATGCATATCTTCACCCACTGGCCCAGTGCAGGCACCCCAGGAACAGAGCTGGGCTGATTTCACCAAGATCTGCCTCTAACAGGAATTAGTGGGTTCAGTAAAGGAACTGTATCACACCAAGACTTCTGCTCAGATTTTTCTCCCAAAAGGCAGAGAAGTAATGGCATAGTACTGTGTGCATTCGTAAGATTGATTTAATGTTTTCTGCTTTGGCTAGTGTGGCATTTGCCTATTCTTAATTACACAGACTGGAAACCAGCTGGGTGAATCAACCTCTTTTAGATATATATATTTTAATCTACCATGATAACATCATTGTGACATAGCATCTGTGATTGGCTTAAGACAAAAGAGAAGTATGATGCTATGTTTTAATTTTGTTTTCACTTGAAAGTGTTACTGCCAAACAAGGTTTTTTGTAACAGCTTTCAGAGGGGCTGTAATGAAATTATTGGTTGTCACAGTGATATTTCCTTATTAGTAAGATCAGATATCTAAATGAGTCTTACCTTTGATTTTTGTGGAGGCCAAAACAAATAAATGAAAAAGGAGATAAACATGGAAATAAATGCAGGGAAGAAGACATTAAATTAAAAATAAAAATAAAAAAATAAAACTTTTAAGATTTTTCTGACCCAGGGTTCACCTGCCAGAAATCACACTGACACTAATTACATTACTGATTCAAAATAATGAGATGGATTCTAAATCATCACTAACAAAGTTATGATAATTAATTGCAGAGATGTTGAGAATAATAAAACTTCTTGCCACCCTCATTATATTTGGGCTCCCTGAAAATAGAATCCAAGGAGAAAAAACACTTCATTAAAAGAAATACAAAGCAATTGAGTTGCTCTAATCTGGCTTTAACTTTCCAATAAGAATGTTTAAGTCTTCACAGTAATGTCATACTTTTTGTACATAGGCAGGTGATATTTTCTTGTAAAGCAAAAGTCTTCGTAAATAACATAAGTATTATACCAGCAGTGGGACAACAAAGGTAACATTCTTGTCTACCATAGCAAAATGAATCTTAAGTGCCATGTCAAGGTTATTTAGGTATTGTTGATCAATAATACTGCACATTTTATTTTCATAAATATACCATTTTCATCAACTTTTTAAAACTTGATATACATATTTTGAGGCACCATGAATCTTACAGCAAAACAAAACTTTTATTTTTTTCCTTCTCTACAGATTGATTCTTGAACAGGGAGGAAAAGATTTAACAGGGAGGAACAAATTTAATCTTACTGAGTTCATTTATGCTGTTATTATACAAATAAATGTGTCAATGAAGTTTAAGTGACTATTTTGATGCTAGAATAGGCCATAGGGTGTTATAAAAATAAACATATTAAACATAAACTCAAAACTTTACTAAATTTTTAGGTATACATTTGGCACCAATAATTCCCAGCAGAAGCCATGAAACAGAAGGAAGAAAAGTTGACTGTCATAACACATTAACTATATACTCAAAGATAAAAACCAGGAATTTAGAATATTGAGCACCAACTTCTTCCAATATGTGTTATGAACCAAAAAGAAATTCCTATATTCACCTAAGATGGACTTACTCTGTATGGAAACATAAACCACAATTTCATCATGTAAAACTTCATTCTTCTAACTAGTTCTGCTGGAGAGCCATCTACAGTAAGATTAATTTCTTTTTTTTTTTTTTTTTTTTTTTTGATTTGTCAGATGTAGTGATTTAATTTGCTTCTAATTCCCATTCTTTCTGCTTTCTAACTTACAGAATTCATTTACTCTACCAAATTTTTGAATTTGCACTCAAAAACTTTCAATATATCCCATACTCTATCCAAATGCAAGCTGAATTTAAGATTAGGATATTTGCAAAAGTGGTAATACTCATTATACCCAGATGCTTCATGCTGGGTGTATTGTAAATGATGACAGCTGTGATACCTTCTTTGTATATCTTTGTTTCTTTTATTATATTAATGCAAAGTATATTATCAAGAATTTCAGTATGATCCATACCTATGGAATTTGTGAATGTTCGTCTATTCTAAGTTTAACTTTATTCATCTTTCATATAAACTTTTATGATCCCTGGAGAGGAAAGAAAAATAGATATATAGAAATTGAATTTATGATGTGATCCTCAAGAGATATTTAACCTCATCATCATCCCATCATACAGTATGCCACTTTTATTAGACAGCAGGGATTTAAACTTTAAAAATGGACCAGATGACTAGGTCAGAATATTTCTGAATAATATAATAATTAGAGGGAAAGAAGTGAACAATTGCAATGAATAATTTACCCATGATACTTTTTGGACTTCTGGAATATCCACAGTCAGATCACAAATTTTCAGATTTAAATAAGGTTTACTTCAAATCAAATGTGACTAGTAGATTTTCTTTCCTGGATGTTTGAGAAAGTGAAAATAAATAAATAAATAAATAAATAAATAAATAAAGAGTGAGAACAGAAGGAAAAGGAAGGGGATAAATGAGAAACAAATGTCTCTCAGTGGAATATATTTATGACATACAGTAATTTTTATTATTAATTAATTGATATTTATGATTAATTTTACCATGGTATTTACCAGATGAGTTTAATAGCAAAGTAATTTCAGCCATTTGTGTTGCAATTCAGACTGTGAGAAAGCTTTCTCTTTGAAACTCATTCTCTGTATACGTAAGGGAAAGAAAGTTAAGGAATTTAAAGAGAGATTCATAAAAAACACTTGGAAGGGTCAGGATACCAGAGCTGTCCAGCAATGATCTTTATCTTGAAATCAATCATGAGACACAAAGTACTAGCCAACAGATATTCCTAAGAAAATCTTTCTGTTGATTTGTCATAAGAATTCAAGCTAGGTTAGGGTATGTATAAATGCCATCTCGATATCCATCTATTATTTTAAAATATTCTTGTCTCCATGGATTTATTTTTATTTTTATTTTGGTATTTTTTTTTTTGGCACTGTGCAAGATATAGGAAATCCAAGTTGAGGGGCCACTATGTCATGGTAGGCTGGTCAAAACACTAGCTGGTAGCACATAATGACCAAGTGTCTGTTACCTGGCAGTCATGTTATTGAGAAGCTAGATTTTCATGAGAAAGAAATTAAAATATTTTTGATTCTGAATAAAGAAGTCAGTTGTGTAGGGGTTTGAGTGGTCATTTGGGAGAGGAAGATATGTAGAGGGACAGATGCACTGGCCTGCTTTATCTGAAATAATCCTTAAACCAGGGAAAAGAAGTTCAGAGCTCCTCCATTGTTGGTGAGTACTCTAGTTAATAGACAGTTCTACAAAGTACATTTGTCACCATCTTTTTGTCTGAAGTTCTGAGATGTATTACCTACTGCCTAAGAACAAATACAGAATTCATCTACAGAAGAATTTAGGCAGATAAGTATATATGGAACCGTATTCACTTGCCAAGTGCCAAGATTGGATTGGAAAGAGAAATACAGATCCCTGAATCAGAAGTGAAGAACCCCAGTTTTAAGTTAAGATGCTTAAATACCTGAAATGGAAAGGGGTCTAGATCAAAACTGTGGGCATTTGGATGTCTGAGAATGCTTGAAAAGCAGCCCTGGATGAGGATCTGAATGTTGAAGGTAAAACCAGTCTTTACATTGAAGGTTGTTGTTGTGAGGGTATTGTATTAATTAATGATTTTTCTTTTCTGAGATTAAATAAAAGTGCTCCTTGTACTTCTCTGCTAATTAATCTATACCCAAGAGAGATGATCTATTTTAATTGCTTTACAGAAAACAATGTTTGTTTTTCTTTGCCATACACTTAATAAACAGCCTTTCTACTTTTGTCTCTCTCTTAGGACACATTCACAAAAAGATAATGTATCTCTACAAATTATTTGGCAGCTGGTGGTAGAATATAATAAGTCCATTAAATTAAGAAAGAGCTCACCATTTTTATTTTTTTTTCTAAATTACACTATAAAATGAGGAGTAACAATTTATGAAGCAGGAGTTTTGCTCACAGACAATTATGGGCTATGAGAATGGTGGCAGTATGTGTTTGAGGCCTTAACTGCACACAGACAAATGGCTGTCTTTAGTTCTGCTTCACAACAGGAAGTCATTGTTATAGGATAAATGTGCCCACAGTAAAATGTACTGACTCTCAACAAATTGATTTGTGAAGACATAAAGCTACCTTGGACCCAGTGGAAATTTAAAAGATTATTCAGGGCAAGCTGGAGCAGACAGCAGGCAGTGTCTCTAAGCAATAAAATAAGAAGGGTATTTCCACTGGAGATGTAGAATTCGTTTCCATAATGACACACTTCTGACATCTGTGATGCTTCTGTGTTGTCATGCATCTGAAACAATACTGTGCCAGAAAACTGTCAGGCTTCCAAAGAAGAGAGAAATGCAGCCTAACAATATCGACAGATTTAGTACAATGGACATAAATGACATAAATGACTTTGCTTCAATACAATATAGGTATAGGTACTATAGTATAGATATTATGGTATAGGTATTCAGTATGATATATATACAATATATATACCAGTCACTAGTGGTGTTCCCCAGGGGTCGGTGTTGGCACCCATGCTCTTTAATATCTTTATTGATGACTTGGATGAGGGAATTGAGTGAACCCTCAGTAAGTTTGCAGATGATACCAAGTTGGGGGGAAGTGTCAATCTTCTTGAAGGTAAGAAGGCCCTGCACAGGGACCTGGACAGGACGGGTTGACAGGCAGAGGCCAATGGGATGAGGTTCAACACAGCTAAGTGCTGGGTCCTGTACTATGGTCACAATAACCCCATGCAGCACTACAGGTTTGTGGCAGAGTGGCTGGAATGCTGTGCAGAGGAAAATGACCTGGGGGTGCTGGCTGGTGCTCACCTTAACATGAGACAGCAGGTGGCCAAGAAGGACAATGGCATCCTGGCTTTTATCAGGAATAGTGTAGCCAGCAGGACCTGGGAGGTGATCGTTCCCTTGTACTCTGCTCTGGTGAGGCTTCACCTTGAGTCCTGTTTTAAATTTTGGGACCCTCAGTACAAGAAGGACGTTGAGGTGCTGGAACATGTCCAGAGAAGGGTTATGAAGCTGGTGAAGGGCCTGGCACACAAGTCTTAAAAGGAGTGGCCGAGGGAACTGGGATTGTTTAGTCTGGACAAGATGAGGCTCATAGAAGACCTTATTGCTCTTTGCAACTACAGTATCACAGTATCACAGTATCACAGATTTCTAGGTTGGAAGAGACCTCAAGATCATCGAGTCCAACCTTCGACCTAACACTAAGTACTCCACTAAACCATATCACTAAGCTCTACATCTAAACGTCTTTTAAAGACCTCCAGGGATGGTGACTCCACCACCTCCCTGGGCAGCCCGTTTCCAATGCTTAATAACCCTTTCGGTAAAGAAGTATTTCCTAACATCCAACCTAAAACTCCCCTGTTGCAACTTTCGCCCATTCCCCCTCGTCCTGTCACCAGGCACGTAGGAGAACAGACCAACCCCCACCTCTCTACAGCCTCCTTTAAGGTACCTATAGAGAGCGATAAGGTTGCCCCTGAGCCTCCTCTTCTCCAGGCTGAACAAGCCCAGCTCCCTCAGCCGCTCCTCGTAAGACTTGTTCTCCAGACCCCTCACCAGCTTGGTCGCCCTTCTCTGGACTCGCTCGAGCACGTCCATGTCCTTCCTGTAGCGAGGGGCCCAAAACTGAACACGGTACTCAAGGTGCGGCCTCACCAGAGCCGAGTACAGGGACACAATCACTTCCCTAGACCTGCTGGCCACACTGCTTCTTATACAGGTCAGGATGCTGTTGGCCTTCTTGGCCACCTGAGCACACTGCTGGCTCATATTCAGCCGACTATCAACCAATACTCCCAGGTCCTTCTCGGCCAGGCAGCTTTCCAGCCACTCATCTCCCAGCCTGTAGCTCTGCTTGGGGTTGTTGTGCCCCAGGTGCATGACCCGGCACTTGGCCTTGTTGAACTTCATACAGTTGACCTCAGCCCATCGCTCCAGCCTATCCAGATCCTCCTGCAGAACCTTCCTGCCCTCGAGCAGATCGACACACGCACTTAGCTTGGTGTCATCTGCAAACTTACTGAGGATGCACTGGACGCCCTCATCCAGATCATCGATAAAGATATTAAAGAGGGCCGGCCCCAGTACCGAGCCCTGGGGGACACCACTAGTGACCGGCCTCCAGCCAGATTTGACTCCATTCACCACAACTCTCTGGGCCCGGCCATCCAGCCAGTTTCTAACCCAGCGAAGCGTACGCCAGTCCAAGCCCCGAGCAGCCAGTTTCTTGAGGAGAATGTTGTGGGAAACTGTGTCAAAAGCCTTACTGAGGTCAAGGTAAACCACATCCACAGCCTTCCCCTCATCCACCAAGCGCGTCACTTGGTCATAGAAGGAGATCAGGTTCGTCAAGCAGGACCTGCCTTTCATAAACCCATGCTGACTGCTGATCGCCTGCTTGCCCTGCAAGTGCCGCGTGATGACCCTCAAGATAATCTGCTCCATGAGCTTTTGCACTGAGGTCAAACTGCCTATAGTTCCCCGGGTCTGCCCTGCGGCCCTTCTTATAGATGGGCGTCACATTGGCTAGCCGCCAGTCAAACCTCCCCTGATAACTCGATAAATGATGCTCCATGAGTTCTTTCAGTACCCTGTGCATCCCACATCGAGCGCACATCCAAATAGGCCTATAGACAGGCCTATAGTTCCCCGGGTCGAAAGGAATGTGTGGGGAGCTGGGGGTCAGCCTCTTCTCACAGATAACTAGTGATAGGACTAGAGGGAGTTGCACCAGGAGAGGTTTAGGTTGGAAATTAAGAGACATATCTTCTCTGAAAGAGCAGTCAGGCGTTGGAATAGGTTGCCCAGGGAGGTGGTGGAGTCACCATCCCTGGCGGTGTTCAAGGAAAGATTGGACCTCGTGCTTAGGGACATGGTTTAGTGGGCTATATTGGTGGCAGGGGGATGGTTGGACCAGATGATCTTGAAGGTCTTTTCCAACCTTAATGATTCTATGATTCTATGATAGGTAGACTGTAGTTAGGATAATATAATTTGTATAGGCTTTGCACACATAGGAAGGCTCAAAAAAAGATTTATATGTTGATGAAATTAGAAATGGCTCTCCTGAAATGTTTCATGCTTCAGCTTTCAAAAAATGTCTGTGTTTTAAACGGTATTGCCTGTTTTTGTTGATTTTGCATTTTATAGGAGCATCTATGGACCTTGTGGACCTTGTTGAGAACTTGGGTAATAGAAATCCAAATATTTCCTTCCCTATTGCATGTGGTATGTTTTAACACTTAATAAGTTTTTTTGTTGTTGTTGTTGTTTTTTAGGGGGTATTGCTCTAAAAAGACTTCTTTTACAAAGATGACTGATTTCCCCATATTGTGTCACTTCCTTGAATCTTCATTGGACACTTTTATGCTGCACTGTCAGAATTTTAGTGATAAAATTCCTAGTGACACTGTGTTGAGCTGTTGCCCCTCTCTCCCTGCCTTCCATGAGTCTAGTCATGCAAAAAAGCAGTAAAGGACGTGGCAGTGAAGAAGGGATCTCTGTAACAGTCAGCTGCTGAAGTCTACCATTCACCTAAATATCCTGGTAAACAGGTCAACTGAGGCATATGCCTGCAGTTTCCAAACACATAGGGACATTTTCAGACATACATTTCTACAGTACTTTCTACTATCTGTTATCAGAATAATGTATTTGTAATCCTCTCTCTGCTACAAAGAATTAGACAGTGGGTACTTCTCAGTGAAAACAATTGGGAGATTAAATTGTTAAAAAGAATTTTAGGCAGAACAAAGGCTCAGGCATGGGAAATTTCACCAAAGTTGTGAACAAGTAAGAACATAATTTTGTAACAAAAAACACTTGATGAATTAAATTAGGAAAATGGGAAACTGGTTATACTCCAACCTAGTAAAAGTCAAAAGCCAGAAGTGGTATTACAATTGAATACAAGAATTCCAGATGAATTTTTAATTTATCTTTAATGAAATAGATTTTGTGGGAAATATTACTCAGATTACTGAAACCAAACCAAACCAACAGCAAAATACTCACAAATAAACAAACAAATGCTTAGAGAAAGACAAAACCTGCAGTGACATCTGGACAGGGATCAGGCTACTGTGTACTGTGTATTGTTCTGAGCTAGTTATGGCACTCCTGAAGTTTCATTTTCCCACTGAAATCTTCCCATAACTTTTCTCATTGGAATTTCATCATAGTCCATCCTGTAAAGATTTTTATGTATCACTTGGTGTATTTCCTTAAGCTTGTGCTGTATCTCAGGGAAGATATAATTTATTTATTTATTTATTTGTCATTTGCATTTGTTTCATGCCTTAATGTTCTATGAAAAAGCACCTCGGTGTATCAGATGGAACTATACCTAAAGGCATGTTCACTATACAGAGTAGCTTCACTTCCTAAGAAGGACAAGGAATAGCAAAAAACATGCTTCAAAGCAAAAATCCATTTATTCAAAGGGATGCACTCAAAGTAGACACAATATGGAAGAAAAAGCAAAACTTTCCTCTCTCCTTCACAGATTGCTTTCTGCATAGCTTGAGGTATCAGGAAGAGAAATACTTTGATGTTATCTGAATCAGACAGTGCATATACATAATCAGATCACTCTTCTGTACCACGAAAAGTGCTATGTCATTCAGAGAGATGGTATTTTTCTCAGTATCTGGAGATAATGAAGCTCAGGACTACTGGCAGTGTTTATATCTGTATTTATCAAGCCTGGAATGTGTCCATATGAATATAAAATGGGATCTGTATTTGTCTGAGTACCTGAGTGCTACAAGCAGAAAACAGAAATGGCCATCGTCCTCCTAGTGACTGCATTCCCCTGCCCTCGGGGAGATGGTCTTTGCAATACGCGTATTAGTCATTTACTCATTACATTAAGAGGCCCATGGTACGTTTGTAGGGAAATAAAGGAGAAGAGCTGTGTGAGGGCTCCTACTTCACCATGAGCTCTTTCAGTGAGTGGAGGAGAGAAGGCAGCAAGGGATTAGTTTTGGGAGCAGAGCTTACCTTCACATTCACACTTGCACTAGGTAGAACCCTTGGAGCCTAATACAGGAAATAGTCTAGTATGTCAAATCTCTATTTACAATAAGAATTCATGACAAGCTGACTGCAGAGGCAAATTCAGTCCTCAGAGTGTGTCAGACTCACTTCAGGTTAGAAATGAGCCCCTGATTAACTTCTTGTGCTGACCTCTTCCTTTGTTTACTAGCTTAAAGTAAAACTTCCTCTCAGCTCTGCATATTTGTATTCAGCTTCAATATATTGCTCAGTAGCACCACTGAATTAACTAATGTGACAATATTAGCATACAGCATTGGATGACATACTTGAAAACCAGTAGCAGAGAACAAAATGTAGGAAATGAGCTTTAGAATCGTGGAGCTCTAAAATTGTCTACTTTGACCACAAGGAAACCTTAGTCTTTGGGAGTGAGATGGACAATTTAGGAAAAAAAATAAAAGACAACAAAACAACAAAAACCAGACTCTTCAGAACCTCTTTCAGCAGGAGCACTCCTTGAGCTAAAGTGGACTTAGTAAACACAACATGGAGTGCAATGCTGCATATGGACACTGTACATATTCCTCACTCTATTACAGTAAACGAAAGACCCTTGAACAAAAGGCATATGCTGATTATACATGGGTTTCTTGGTAAGGCAGTTCCCACTGATTAGAATCAATTTTTGAGGCAGAGACAGACCTGTCCCCAGTTAATCAGGAATGAATACTGTAATGTACTTCCTAGAAGAGGTTGCGCATCATTTGACTGCCTTTGCAGTATAACTGGGGCATCAGTATACCCAAAAGCAAGCTTCATTTAGAACATATCAGACACTGTCAACGATTGGTAGCTGTTTCAGTAGTTTTCTACTGCAAAGCCAACCAAGAGATCCTCATGTATATTCCATTAGCAAAGAAAAACAATGTTAGGATTAGAAGAAGATGGTAATATCGTCAGAAGAAAGTACAGCAAATCTATTAGATGGTTGCAGCGACGTAGTGAATAGGGTAGAAAACAGAAGGCCTGACAGGTAAAGTACCTCGTAGGTAAAGTATGACATGGGGGAAAAATGAAATAGATATCTAATGGTATCAAAGATACCAAGTTTTAATATTGATTTACAGTCAAATGATGTAGTCTGTACAAATCCCTAATTAAGAGAATGTGATCTTTGACTTAGGAAATATTTGCAGAGAGATGGAACCCAAGGTACTGCTGAGGATAAATATTGCTCCCTACCTGCTCTGTTCTGATTGTCATCTGCTAGTGTCTGCGATTAGCATCATCAAAGAATGGATACTATGTCTGATAAACCTTTCTTGTGAAGTAATGAACTGTGTTTAAATTCCTCTATAATGTAAACAATACCTTCCAAAATATACCAATACCCTAAGATACTATGAATGAAGTCTGAAATCTATAAGACAAAAAAAAAAAAATATCCAATTAATAAGGAGGAGGATATATGAAGTAATTCTCTGAAGTACTATGGAGTTTCCACAGCAGTTTACCCAACAAATTAACTGCATGCTGTAATAATATTGAATAATAAAAAATGTAGAGAACAAATCTTATGAGGAGTGGCTGAGGGGACTGGTATAATTTAGCCTAGAGAAAAGCAAGCTCAAGGGAGACCTTATTGTTCTCTACAACTACCTCCAAGGGGGTTGTAGCAGGGTGGGGGTTAGTCTCTTCTCCCAAGTGGCAAGTAATATGACAAGAGGAAATAGCTTTAAGTTGTGCCAGGGGAGGTTTAAGTTGGATATTAAGAAAAAATTCCTCACTGAATGGGTTGTGAGGCATTGGAACAGGCTGCTCAGGGAAGCAGTTGAGTCACTATCCCTGAAGTTATTCAAAATACACGTAGATGGGGTGCTTAGGTACATTGTCTAGTGGTAGATTTGGCAGTGCTAGGTTAATGGTTGGACTTGATGATTTTAGAGGTCTTTTCCAACCTAATTGATTCTATGATTCTATAAATAACGATTATACTTGCAACAGCACCAAGCCCCTGCTAGCTAATGCTGTTACTAAGGAATATGGTTTCACACAGTTAACTGTGGAATGAAATAAATGGCGATAGAAAATCTGCTGTTAAATGTCTGACAAAGACAGGGCAGAAATTATAATTCTACAAAGATTATTTTGATTGCTTCACACATGACAATGAGAGAAGAACCTGCAATTTTTACCCAGTGATGGGCCAAAAGATTCTCTTTTTCTTCTCTGTTTTCCTCTGTTATAGAAAAGGAAGTCTTCCTCTGAAAGAAATCAGCACTAGTTGATTTTCTGGTGATGCTTGGTGCTTATATTACCCAAAGGAGGTGCTGCTTGGGAGATAATTAGCAAACTGATTGTGGCACAGCATCATTTACTGGGCCTGCCACCAAGGAAATACTCACTGTGCTAGTTGTTTCTGTGAAGAGGATCTCCTACTGTTACAGCAGATTTTCCAAAGTATAAGCATTGGAATTTACTCTTTCATCATACTTTTGTAATTACTTCTGTATGTCTGATAAGTGTTGTACAAGCTGTTAAGACCTTGAATTGAGAAACTAGTAGAGTTATAAGAATATACCTAACTGGAATTAATTCTTTAGCCAACTCTATGTCACCAATCATCACCCAGACTTCTGCCAGAGCTATATGTCACATCATTTTTATTCATTTTCCTTAACTGATCATTATAGTAATTTACAAGTACCTGCTCTAGGTGATACTGAGGGTATAGTGCCCTATAACATAAAATATTGTCATTCATTGCTGTCTGAGAGGACACATGCCCTAGAATCACTTGCCTTGGTTTGGTGTCCCAGAGAAATATTGTTGTAAAATAACAACTTTTAACCCTTTCATTTGAATGGAAATTCACATGGAAAATGTAATTCTATCCCTCACTTATCTTTGAAAGGTTAATGATCATGAGAACTAGTGGTGTTTATACCACACCTTTGAGTTCAAAGTCTTCAGGGCATCAGTTGAATTCTAGCACAGGACTCCATTTATTTATTTATTTATTTGTTTGTTTATTTATTTATTTTTTATCCCTAGAGTAATAACAACATTTAGGGTATGTAGGAATTCAGATATTACCTTGTATCTACACAGCGTTTGGTTATTTGATTTGTGCTTCTTAGAAGTATGTTCTTATCCATGCTTATTCCTCTGTTTCCTTCTCACATTCACCCGTAGGTTTGCTCACTGCTGCTCTGCATCTTTGAAAATATAAATTGGAAAGATGTAGTATTTGTCTTTGATGTAACTGTGTCTATGCAATCAATTTTATAGACTTTATGCAACTGAGAAGAGAGAAGAGCTTTTGGACCGTTTAAATTTCCTTGACAAGATGAAGCACGCAATACTATTTTTATGTCATTTCTTTCAGCACTATGAAAGTGACAAAGCACTTAACATATATACTGTAAAGATGATGTTATTATGTAGTATTTTGATAACTGAAATGCATACTCTGGGGTGGGCTATACCAATCTTCCATTGTTCTTCTATGTAATAGTATGAGTGTTTTTTCTAATGACTCATCACCTAGCTTTCTATTTGCATGATTAAATTTGTGGTGTAAGGAATGAAGACAAAATGATACCAACGGACTTCCTACATCAACTCCTTGTGTCTCTGTGAATTGTGTTTGTGAATTCATTATCTAACCACAATGAATTAATGTAGAAATTAAGCCAAACACAGTCATTTGCTAAACATTTCATTTAAATCCATTTTATTATTATTATTATTAGTGTACTTTAAGAGAAAAATCAAAACAGTTTCTAACATTTGAGCTGAATCTGGTTGGTTAACAATAGCAACAGTTTGGGCCTGTTTGTGCCAGTGTCACATTTATGAAGGAGGAAGGCTTCTGGTTTACTGAGCCTGAATTCTACCCTGCTTATGTGAAAACACTTTGTACTGTTGCAATCCCTTTTGGGTGAAAAATTTGTCTCAGTTAGTCCTTTAGACTGACCCAGTTTACAGTGTGTGGAGGTTTGAAGACTTGCAGGCAGAGGTTTAAAATGTCATCCAAGAACAGGGTTGGTCTTTAATTTTGTGAAATACTTTTATTGTGTATAGTATGTAGAAAGTGCTACCCAGAAAATGAACAATATGATCCATCCTCCTGGCAGATCCTTACAAATCAAAACACAGAGCTGTTATTGAACCCAGCACATTGTTGCTACCATTGTTGTTGTCCTTGTTGGCTTTTTTTTTTTTTTTCCTTTCTACATTACAACAGTTCACAAAGAGAAAAGGAAAAAAGGCAAGCTATCAATTTAATGATTGGTACTTATCACTGTCATCTTGTTCCTCTTAGCACTGCTTCGGTGACTGAACTTTGAGTTATATTATACCAGCAACAGAGCACAACTAGGAGAGTCAAAGTGAGATATAAGAGGATATGAAAGATGAGGTAGTTTATAAAGTTTGTTTGTATATATGGAAAAGAGGCTGGTCTTTTAGTTTGATACATTATAAATACAACACCTGGAACATTCAGACATGGTGTTTGGTTTGAATCCATTTGTAACAAAAAATAGAAATGTAAATGAAAAAAAAATAATCAAGCTGCATATTCTGCTGTCTTGTAAGACAGATGAACATGTCTTCTGCATTCATTTCACTATGGACACAAAGAAACCAGTGAATGAATTCTTTGAGTCTTAGAAAAGCTGCAGATGTCATTTAATTCCCTGGGAACATATCATAGTTTTAACATGGTAGTCAGTAAATATCTGGCTCTGTATTGGCTCTGAAAAATTAATCTTGTTGGTTTGTTCAAATAAAAAGTAGTTCTACTTTTTAGATCCTCCACAGATAGTCATTTGATGAGAAGGAGAGAGGAAGGGAGGGAGGGAGGGAGGGAGAGAGAGAGAGAGAGAGGAAGAGAGGAAGAGAGGGAGAGAGGGAGAGAGGGAGAGAGGGAGAGAGGGAGGTATTTGGGAGTGGATATTTGTCATATGTGGCTTAAGGTTGCTCACCTATGAGGTGAAAGAATTTAAAGCAGGGGAAGAGGTGGAGTTATGGGAGAAACATTAAGAGGACAGAAAATTGCCTTTGTGGCATCAAAAGATTGAGGCAGAAGATACTGTTCAGCTAGGAGGTAATGGCAATATTTTGCACTCTAAGCAATATTGTTATGGTCGTGTTGCAGCCCTGAACTTGAGCTGGGGGAAAGATGGCTTGCAAAAATAAATGTGATTAAGGAATGGCCTGCCAATATCTTGTTTGGTCCTTGTGAAGAAAAAGGCTGCTGTTTTCTACCTTCAATAAAATGTGAAGATACAGAGCTATATAATAAATCATTTGCTTAGAAAAAACTAAGTAGTAACCTACTTTGCAGATTAATTTATTATTCAGTGTCATGTCTTTAAATTGCATTCCCAAGTCAGAAACACTGACCCTGTATTGTATAATTAGTACAACCAAATTGTAACAGTAAAAAACAAACAATGAGCAACTACAGGATTTACATATTTAATTGAAACATATGTGTTTAGAGGAACAATGAATTTGATCAGTGGCAGGAGGAAATTAATGTTATATTCAGGATACATCATGTCATTATGACTCTTAATTGAGAGTCTTTAAAACAATGTTACAGCTATAGAAAGTGCTAATTGCACTGTTATGAGTGAAGCTGGCTATAACATTCGTGGGGCTGAGAACGTACATGGGAGACAATGTTACAATCTGGCATCTTAGGGAGGTTTGGGGATATGTTGATATGCTCCTTCAGCCTTTCCTTCTTTGACAACAGGGTCTATGGGAGTGATAGCTTGACCTAACTTCTTTCCTGGTGTAAAAGGTCAGGGTTCTGGCCCTCTTAGGAGTGCCAAGAGATGCTAGGACACAAACTAAATGCAGCCAGTAAGACTATTCACATGGCTACCAAAAAGAAACTTATTTTTCTATATTGAACACCTCTACTTAACAACAAAAGTCTCTCTAGAGCAATTTTCATTCAGCACATGTTGCATGCATTTAGAAATAATGACTGTCAGGACTGAGCTTTCAAGCTTCGTAGCAACGCATCATCAAAAATGTAGGCAAGTATTCAGCTGTAATTCATCTGTAAATCAAAAGAAAGAGAAAGGCTCACTTCCAAAAAGGGTGGGGTGAGGGGAGGCACTAAATTTGCCTGCACAGGTCAGAGCTACAATCTGAGGTGCATGAAGTTTAATCTGATCATCTTGTCCAGTAGATTTTTATCATTCTTTCTGTGAACTATGATTCAATATTTAAGTTGAATATTAGCTGGAATTCAGTCCTCAGTCTGGCTTAACTTTGATGGAACAGCTGTATGCACAGTAAATGCAAAATGATTGATATAACAACAACAAAATCTGTTTATGGTTCTCTAATGTTTTTTGTTTGTTTTTTTTTTTTGAGGATAGTTTGTAGCAAGAAGTATCTCTAGCAGTATTTTATTTTTTATTTTTTAATGCTGCATATCTGAGCTTTAGTAAACTTTTCCTTATGTGTCTATAACATGAAAATTCCTTAAAGTATGATTGAGATAATTCTCAGAGCTTCATAACAGACATGGCAACATAAAAAGAGAAGGAAAGGTTACAGCAGCTGCGTGTGTATGTATGCATTCTTGCTGCAATCAAGTTACATATTTAGACTGATCTACAATTCCCAAAAGCCAGCATGCTTACTTTACTGACTGGAAAATTCCAAATAATCATACCTGTCACCATTTTCCCAAGATTGTCCAAAATATTTTTGTTTAGATGCATATATTTATATGTATGTATTTATATATAGATACATATTTTTGAACATATATATATATATTCAAGCACCTGAGAATACATATGCATGTATATACATTTGTATACAAATACATGCAGTGAAAAAGAACTGCAAATATATCATGATTCACATCTCACTTTAGGCTCTACTTGGGTTTTAAACAATGTTAAAACAGGTTTTGATTCTCTCTTCTTGATGTCCATCCTGACTGGTCCTGAACAAAGAGAAAGGCAGAGAAAAGTAGCAGGTAAAATTTACTGAACTGTTGAAATCCCAGGAAATGTGTGCATTAAGTTTTGGGTGATGATCTTCATAATATATAAACTGGTTATCACCTCTCAATAAAAGTTCCAGCTGTTCTGACTTTTACATCAGCTCTGATCAGTGCTTTTATGACTCCATAATTAAATCCCTTGTGCTCTCTTCATAGCTTAAGTAAAGAGCCAGTTCATAAAGGCCAAATAATGTAGCAATGCAGAGCTAAAATCAGCTTAACTTTCAGGGTGTTGCTGCTTACCAGAAGTTACAACCCAAGTTAGGTACCTAGATGTGTAGAGTATGTGAAGAGATTTGGCAACTAAATATGGAAAAAAATATATATATATATAGTATCTGTTGGAAAACAGAAAAAAAAAAAAAAAAGACTAATCTATACAGCCTAGTCATGAATAACTGTTCAAACAAATGCTTAAATTTTTGTACTATGTGAAACATTTGCAAAACCAAATTAACCGGGGACATTGGGTTTTCAAATTCCCTCTAACAGAACACACAGATTGCAGAAGAATGCTATAGCTTTTGGTTTTCTGGAATAAAAAAAGGATGACAATGGGTCACCTGTGACTTCTTTCATGTTCTGGCTGTCTCCTGTAGCTGTTGACTATCTCTAAGGACTGTTGATGTGGAAAAAGACCTACCCTATGCCCTGAGGCTTTAGAATGGAATGTTTGTTGATCACCGCTATGTTGTAGAAAGCTATAAACATGGTTAGGGGAAAAAATTAAAATCATTATATGCTTTATAATTGAACATTAATACCTGGAGAATTTACTTATGGCTAGGCAATAGATTTTCCTTTTTAAGGGTCAAGATTTTGAACTCGGCATCTGAAAAGGGACATATGAGCACTTAAGTTCACATTGTGAACACTGTAATCTTCACTTTTCCTCAAATGCAGCAATGAATCATTTAAAAGCTATTATTATATATCAATGCACATCTCTGTGGTTTGGCTGTTGGATGGACCAGGTGGTTCAACCAGCTACTGGAGGACATGAGGTTCACAGAGAGACCAGTTTGCCCATGTGTGCCTCTGTCTGAGGCAGCTGGAGATGCGAGGATCCAATGCTCAGACAGTGTTTAAGGCCAGTTACCAGGGACATCCACATTGTATATATGCCTATATTTCCTACTAATAGATTTTCATCATGATCAGCCATAGGGAGAAACAAGATGATGCTGTTGGTTCTGTTTGTATTTGCATGAGTGCTGAGTGTTTCTATATTGATCCCTGTGGCCAGCAATGCTTACGTGTGTTGTATGTGTGTTGTGCTGTTGGCTATACTTGGAGGCATGGAATTGTGGCAGCCTTGCCTCCATGAAGCTACCAGATTCAGCAATTCCTAATACTTGATATTTCATGGAAGCCCTGGTAAAAATGTGTAACTATGCTATCTTTTACTGTATGAAATCTGAGGGAAAATGACAAAGCTCCTGTTGTGTTCACATCAGTGCAATCAAAACTGAGCAAAACCTCTGACACCATTGCACTTTATATTGGATTAGATTTCTTTTATCTGAACACCATTTTCAGGCTTATTTGATATCAGTAAAGGCAAACTGATCTTGTGCATGACTGTTGCCTAATATATGTCTCTGTGAGATGGAAGCAGAAACTGTGGCAGGTCATATGTGTAACTTTTCCAGTGCTTTGAATGACAGCAAGCTGGATGCAGGCTATTATGCTTAGCTACCCAAGACAGAACCAGAGGAAATCTGTGAAACAAATTGCAGATGTGTCCATCTGCTCCTGCTTCTGACCCTCAGAGTCAAATCTGCAGGTTGTGCTGATAGTTGAGTCCTTAGGGATAAAGGAGTCTCAGTTCCTCATCTCTGATATCAACTGGGGTCCGGGTGTTCCTGAACAAAAGATGAGGACACTCTGCGATGCCAATCAAAGAAGCAAAAGGCAGCATAAAAATGTGTATATGGTTCACACAAGGGGTCTTACAGAATTATGGTCCAAGCCACCCTCATCTGACCATGTAAAACCCACACACAAAAGTAAACATTCAGAGAACTCATATTACATGTAGTTGGACTATGTGTATGCAGACTCCCCAAGTAAGAGGGCATGCCAATGTCATGCTGTAGAAGAGTAGAGAATAGTCAGGGACCAGTTAGTGATTTGTTATATCCATAAAACAGAATAAGATTTTAATAATATTTCCTAATTAGGCACATAATAACTAGCTAAGTGAAGCTGAATTGTGTGGTTGTCTGTGTACTATCCAAAAGAACTGTGAAAGAGGATCAATAAAATAAATAATTAAATAATAAAATAAAATAAATAAAATAAAAAGATTGTAAAACAACTTAGTTTTAAAGATGACATCAAAAAATCTTACCTCAAGGTTAAGATGAATGTGCAGTAGAAGTGTCATCCAGTACCAAGGGATAAATGTATAACATACAGAAGAGAGGCTGCTTTACTCACCAAATCTCCTGCTCTTTCCCAAATGTTAATGTTTGCTGGAGGACTGATTCTCATTTTTGAAAATTTTAATGAGCTAATTCCCCTATGAGAGAGGGAGGGAGGGCATTTATTTTAATTAAATATCCTATACACTGAAGTTATGAGATCACAAGAAAACAGATGCTCTGTTCACTCCAATTAATGATGCTTTGGGATTTCTGATATATAGAAAGGACCTTGAATAGATCATACCTAATTATATACTTACATTGCTCATAGTGAATAAGAATAAAGAAAGTGGTCCAGAGACATGAACAGTTACTGAAACTATCGTGTGTTCTTCTATACTAGATGTAGAGCAGGACAATGTTCCTAGTTGTTCATTGTCTATAGCTATCAATATGACATTTAATGATGAGGGCAAGTGCTGAAAAATCATTCTTATTTTCAGTGAATAGTAGCTCTTTTTCTTCATGGTCCCTCCAGTGATAAGTGGTAAGATTATTTTGATAAACAAGAAGCAAAAAACTGTGAGAATGTCTTCATATTTTTTGTGAAGTATGCTTAAGAGGACTTTCTTAGTCATTAAAACTCCGAGATGTAATATCTTTATATTATAAGACGTCAGAGCCTTCTTTAAAACTTCCAAGTCATTTTGTCTCTGTTGTCAAATTTAAATATAAGAGGGAATTTTTGATGTATGTTCTAATAATTGCCACCATGTTTATTACATTGCCTGGGACCTTCATTTACTTTTTCAGGGTAAAGATGAAGTGCCCTCATGCTATTCAGTGGCACAGCCATCATCTGTGAATGAGAGTTTTTAAAGGTATTCAGAAAAAAAAAAAAAAAAAAAAAAAGAGGTGCTATACTCAAAACCATCATCCATTACATTCCTTGATAGTATGTGATGAGAATCAGCGGCTCAGTCATTAACAATCAGAAACTCTTCACAATAAAATATTACCTGTCATTTGGAAGAAATTATAGCAGAAATAATAAAAAATGTAAACATATATTAACGTGTAATTTTTTTTCCCAAGATCTTCTCATTACAGAACACTAAAGAATGCTGGTTGGCATGCAGCTCACTCATATGACACATATCAAACAAAAATATGTTAACCTGAACCTCTTTGTATGGACTCATCATCTGCCTATATTGATTTAGGCTTGGTATATGTTTTTTCTTGATAAAAAATTGGTAAAATTCGTAGAGATTAAAGCTATTATGTTGTCACAATGATTGTCAGCTAAAAGCTGGATTTCTATCTAGTACAAAAGCACAGTACAATTGTCATTTTCTTTATCAAACATTTGATTTATGACTAGAATTAGATTCTCTTCCTTCGGCTGAGAAGTACCTTATTGAAAACACGGGGCTGTAAAAATTGAGTTAATTTGAATGTGATATAGATTATTAATATTTCTTAATAAAACTTCATTTATAATCTGGTCATTTTAAACACATTTTTGGTTTGTGGATCATCCTATAAATGTCATATTTTTCATATTTCTTTTATTTTAGGATTTTATTTTTCTTTCTCTCTCTTTTTTTTTTTGACTTGAATGAAAAAAATCTTTATGCAATTTTCTCAAATTCTATAACAATTTTTCAATCTCTCTGAGATTTTGCTAGACAGAGAACTGCATTAATATGGTTATTACAAGTTCATACTAGTCTAGCTCTTCATTTAAACAAACAGAAGATCATTTGTAAAATGAACATAATAGTGGTAAATTTAAAATATGTAAGGAGTGTAAACCTAAGACAATAAATATAGATTATTTCACATCTGTTCAGTCAATCACAAAGACTCGTTAAAGAAAAATGCTACATATTTCTCCATTTAAATTATATCACCAAAAAAGGCCCTTTCAAAATATATTTTTTCATACTTCAATAAATAACATATTAATTTATATTGGTGGTGTAAACATGTTCTTTCTAATTATGTACTTGTTTTTTAACATACTATTGAGAACTACATTTTTGTTAAGCTTACCACTGTATGCTTTCAATTTTAAGTTGGTCCCTTATAGAGCTTCAATTGAATTTTAAGTATGTTTTCATTCTGTAAACACATTCTCAGTGTTCTCAGTAAAAGTTGAAACATATGATCCTTACAATCACCTTTCTATAAGTGGTTACCTTGTGTCAGCTTTCCTTAATAAAAGAATTACTGTTGGTAGAGCTTTACATAATTAGAAAAAAACTCTTGTGAAGAAAAGGCTTGAATGCTGTTCTAACTTCATGGCTGCTTTTTACTACAATATATTAAAACAAACAAACAAACAAACAAAAAAAAAACAGCTATGTTTAACTCAGACCACACCACCTTTCATCTGTTTTTTAATGTCAGACTGGTTGTATTTCAGGAAAATGCATAATTTGGTGTGTAATTGTTTCTGATAAATGTCTATACACTTTTTTATTTCTTATTTTCTGAACTTTATTAAAAGTATGATTTTTTTTTTTTTAGGTCAAATTAAGTAAGATTGCTTTTTTTTTTTTGGCTATTCTACATACTGGTGATTGGTAACTTGCTTTTTGAGAATTCTCGTCTAATTTCTAAAATACAAATAAGTTAAAGTTTGCTTGCTGATTAGTTGGTAAAAATTAGTTACTTTGTAAGAATGTTAGGATACTTTAGTAAGTTACAAGATCATTTGAAAAGAAATGTATCCTAATTCAAAGCATTATACCTGCAGACAAACTGTAAGCCTCTTCAGTTCATACACAGTTCATACAGTTTTATTTGAAATCTCAGTTATGTTTCAGAAATCAAAATGGAAAAACAGTCATGTAATGAAGTGTGTATATACTTAATGAAAGCAGATCTTCACTGCTTTTTGGATTTGTATACAAATATTTTGGATTGTAGGACTTTTTGTTAGGAATACCTTTATATAGATTTTATTTGAAGCGCAGAAACAACCAAAAAGTAAATTGATGCAAATTGATAAGAATACTGAGGTATATTCTTGAAGGTGACCAGTTTATTAGCCTATGAAATTCTAAAATGTGTTTGCAACACAGTTTTATTTTATTTTATTTTATCTTATTTTATCTTTTTTATTTTATTTTATTTTATTTTATTTTATTTTTAGTGGTGGTCACACTGATGCTATAGAATTGAATATATTTTTGAAATGCTTGATACATATGCAGGGGGAACGCTTATGAACAGATGATTCTTTATTGAATTTAGTCTGGTAAAAAAACAAACAGTAGTGTGGAGACATGCCAAGAGTTTGTCCTTCCCATGTGATGGTAATAAACTTCTAGCAAAAGCCATGTTTTTATTACTTTATTTTATTATTGATTTTATTATTGCATTTTAATAATACAATGAAATTTATTTCGGACCTTAACTGCCAATGCCATTGCTCCAGCAAGAACAGAATTGCTTGGTTTCAGTAACAGACAGGTATGGTGAGGTGAAAATAACTGGTAAAGTTGTCTGAAGTCCACTTTAAATGTCTACCAATAAAGACAATAAATAAATAAATAAAAGAAGAAAGAAGGGTTTGTGCCCTATGTTTCTTTCTGCACTAAAATGTTTAGGTAGACATGGTATTAATGTTATCATCTGAGACAACAGGCTGTGCTACAACCGGCACTGTCTAGGACACCTCCTTTGAGAACAACACAAGCAAAATGCTTATAACTCTGTTTTCTTCCACTATTTTCATACAATGGGGTCCAGGTATCGTGTTTAATTCACTACACACGTGTGAATGATATGGAGAGCAGGCAAAGGTGACTCTGAGACCAGGACAGAGATGGTGTTTGACTGGCAGCATAGGTGTACCTGGAAGAAGTAGGTAACTTTTGCATTTGCAGTCTTTCATAACCTTCTGAACGACTCTATATCAGCCCATACTACCATGCTCAAGTAACTATGAAAGCATTACTTAAATAACTGTATTTTTTATGAATTGAATTTCTCATCTTGGATATTTAGAGGTTTTTTTCTGTCTTTACATGTAAGATTCATGCTAGGTACAGAAGAAGGATGACAGTTTGTATTGAAGATCTCTTGTAATTCTCTTGAAGTCCAGGTTTATCACTTATTCTTATTTTCCTTTTTCTTTTTTTCTTTAAACTGGACATATAGCAGCTTCAGAGTCTTCTTTTTGGAAATAATGTAACAGATTTGACTGAAACTTTGCTACTTTGAAATAATCTGAAGTCATAGCCATGCTTTATGGACAAGAGAGTAAGTATCAATGATATTGCACTAAAGTAAAACAAACAAACAAACAAAAAAAACCACTCAGCTTCTAAAAATTTTCTCGGATTTACCTTTTGGTATGTATTTGTGTTCACTTTTTGTAATGCTATTCTGTTTTTTGAGTAGCAGCTGGGGTTTGGGAAAAAAACATAGTGTAATTAGTCTGACTTTCTTCTCATATTCTTGTAATTCCAGAAACTATACTAATAATTCATCTCTGAGATAGCTGGATCTTAGTTTGGCTACAGGGCTTGCAGATACTTGTAAGGCTATCTCTCCACTTAATTTGCTCAGCAGAATCTGATTTAAGGCTGAAGAAGTTAATTCTTCAATCACTTATAACTGAAAGGTCATTCCATTAGCACCACATTATACCTGCTAACTGTCAGTATAAAACTGACATCACTACTTGACATGCAAATTGACCAATAGGTATTACACACATATCTGCTGTTCTGTTAGAAGCACACACGTAGCACTTTTCACTGCTCTTGGAGGTCTCCACATTTTAATGAACAGAAAAATTAAATGAAAAGAGACTACAACATCCCTACCAGCTGATAATGTCTGCTGTGTTCTCCTTTAAAAGGTTAGAGGCAAAAATTACATCTTCTTATCCATGTTTTTCTGCTGTCTATGTGAAGACATACCTTATTGCTTAGGAACGATATTCTCACAGGCATTAATGTTAGTTATGCATCTCAATATCCTTAGAATATTATGCCCAACTCAAAAACATATTTTGCAGCCCTTTCTGCAGGATGAAAACAGAGGGAGACTTTATTGCATATTTACATAGTGTCAGCTAAATTGTTCTCTGTGGTCCCATTGGTTATCCTTGTTCATCCTTACTGAAAGAAAGAAGCACAGTAGGTATTTAATAATACCTACATACCAGTAAGTAGTTATTCTTGATATAATTTTATAACAATGCCATATCCTCTTATCCATTAATATGTAACTCTAGGGTTTATGTCGATTGTCTTTTTATTAATGTTAAACTACACAGTGACTACTAGGTCAAACGTAGAAAAAATTCAGTATGAATTTTGCATAGACGTGGAATACAGTCAGCTTTTAGAAATGCAAAAGAGTAGTTTCATTCATAAGTAATCTTACAAAATTCAAAGAAGATGATTTAATGAATGCTCATTTTTATCCTTATATGGTTGAACACTAGATTGGGACCACATCTAATCTTTTGTATTTCATAGAGTTTAACTTATTGTTGCAGAAAGTATTTGGATTTTTATTTATTTCTCATTGGCTTAATCAAAGAGGGGTTCTCTTGGGAACAAATAATTCATTAAATAGCAAGTACTAGTTCTCTGATTTTTGTTCACCTTAAATATGTACTTCAGCATTTTTTCTAATGCATTTCAGCTGTTTTGTACAGCTATTTGTCAAGATTTCAATTAAGAGAACAGAAGTCTAATAGAGTAAATACAGCTATATTAAGCCTGCAGTTGTCCCTGTCTTTGAAGAATGTACATACTATTGGGGGGTAGTTGTAATTTAGATCCTTAAAAGGTGAGAGAGAAATCCTTACAGTATTTAGAATTTGTGCTGCTCTGCAGTGTTAAACCAACATTTTGTGAAGTCCCTTTCCAGAATATCCAGTGTATTTCTTCTGGATAATAGTCCTCTATTTTTTACTTGTAGTTTACTTCTCACAGCAGTGGAGCAATGAGGCAAACAAATCTCTAAATATTGTTGCCATCTGTTTTACTGTTGTTTGTATAGGAGTTAGATATTATCTGTCATCAAATTCTTAGTTATTACAATGGTATTCTTTATCTTTGGTGTTACAGAAGCTATTGACTTCTGCTAATTCTAGTCTTTTTCCATGTCCATTTTTTGAAAACTGCAAAGAAAGAAAAAATGAAAGAAGAAAAAAAAGAGGAAAAAAATTAAAAGTACAGTCATCATTTACAACTTCTTATAAGCTTCTTAGCTTATAGTCTTCTTAGACAAGACTATAAAAGGGTGCAGCAAAGACAATAAAAGGGAGAAAACACTGGACTCATGGTCCCATACAGAGTCACTTTTGATTAATCGTCTGCTGCATTTTCCACTTTATATCATTTGATTCCACTTTTGTATTGGGCTGCAATGAATATCCAATCTATCTATTTATAATAATGTGTATTCTCTTAATTATGTATGTATTTTCATTTTGTATTTGTTTTTTCTTTGGGCCTTTTACATTGAATTTGCTGGGAGCATTTTGTTTTGTTTTGTTTTGTTTTGTTTTTAGTCATTGTCTTTTGCTGGAGGTGGGAGTGCCTTGTTTTTGCTGTCCATATCTTCCTCTGTTTTTCATTCCCTTTAGATGATCTTTCTTTTCTCCCACAGTACACTTTCTTCCCTACCCTACTCCATAAGTTCATAAGTTCATTGCCATCAATCTTTGGGTGCAGAATTTAGACTTTCTCCCCATTCTGTATGAGAAACTTTCACCTATTCCCTTTTGCATTGTTTTTTTCAAGAGTGACAGGACAGAAAGGCGAGTGATCATTGATCACACGGATGGAGAAAGTTCCTTCCTTGTGAAAGGAACAAGGCTTTTCAAACATGCTTGATATTGAAGTTGGGAGGCAATAATTATTTTTTTTCCTATTCTTTTCATTTTAAATCTTCAGGCTAATTTTATACCATTAGTAGAAGTATTTAAAAAATGTTCAGTTTCATTAAAATACCAGACAGGATGACACAAAAAAGGACTGGAAATTTTTCAAGGAACTTATTATCAGGGGCATGCAGTTCATTTTTAAATGTCTTTTAACCCAAACAAATGGCAGCTTCAAAACCGTTTGAATAATTTTGTATTTGAATCTAAGCCCAGATTTTGTCTATTCCAGTTAACATACTACTGTAAACTCTAACAAGTACAGATTTTATCTGTTTCAAAAGTTTGGATGATATGGTTACTGAAGTCAAGATCTAAGAAGAGTCTTCAGCTCTGTGTTGTATGTCTCAATTTTTTTGGAATCTGGCTCACAGCCCTGGGTATAAGATGTATAAATCCTAAATCAGTGAATACTAAATAAGTGAAGGCATAGGTACAGTAGAGTGACATTGAATGCTATGTTAATGGCAATTTCTCAGTTTTATTCAGCCATTCAAGTGCCAGAGCTATTCACGATGCAGTAAATAGTAGTTTAACTCTCCTTGTTCCCTGAAGAGATGCAAAACCCACCTTTCTAAAACTCCCAGTCCTGGGCTAAAATACTCAGGCAACTATAGGAACAGGCACTAGAATGTATACAATGCTAATTTCTTCCAGGCGCCTCTGTGCTATTCCACCTGGATACCTTTAAGATTGCTGATTCTGCTATGACCAAATAAGGAGAGGTTGTACTCAGAAAGTTCTGCTTGATACTACAATTACACAAACATCTGAAACAAGGCTGAGGCATCTCAATAATGGAAGGCTGGATTAAAAGTGAACAGGTTTTGAAGAGAACACTGGGTTTCATTTATTTGCCTTTGATTTCCCACCTTCAAGTTTCTTCATTTTGAAGGTCTCTTTGCACATAGGAAGATCAAAATCTACCTGATAAAAAATAAGTTCTGACATTTTCATGTGGTCAGAAGATCTTAGAAGCTGCCTTTTTAAAAGGAAAATAAAATCCTAAACTAAATAAAATACCATGAGAGAAGTGATAAAAAAACTCAAACCTAACTGCAGTGTTTATTTGTTACTTCAAGAACAGGGAATATCTGTGGGATTAGAGCTAGTTTCATACACTTTACAGTTATTCCCTTAGGATTTGGAGCTATTATATTCATTTTATATGGTTTGGTGAATGTCGTGTGCCTTTGAATGAGAACTTATTGATAGTCTGCAGTAAAAGTTATTACATTATATACAATTATCACCATATTTTTTGCAATTATAATTTGAAGCTTTTTCTAATACTCAGTTAAAAACATTAACTTATTTTTGAAATATTTCTGTAAATCCCATATTCTTTAGTAAAGATACAATCTGAAAGAGTAACCAAACCTTTTAAATATGACCCTTTATATATAGTTTTCTATAATTTATTTTATTTTACTTAAGGTGTTATTTTCCTACCATACCATATAGCATATGGTGAGTTTCCTTCAGTTTACTTCTCTTTAGACCTCTAATTTGTTTCCTTCTAAGACTGTTTTAGAGACAGAATATGTTTGGTTTACATAACAAATGAAATGCACTTCCCCTACCTGTCACTGTCCAAAAGTTAAGCTTTACTCTTTATTAGAGAAATGCAACCCTCTAGTTAAGATATGTTAGAAAAAGAAAAATGAAAAGTATATCTCCACTTTGATTTATTGCAGATAAATAACTATCTTAGATTAGAGGCTTAACTTTGAAACAAGTGAAATTTGGTGAGATGAATCTTGTCTCAAGTATAATTTCATCTTTTATGTACTTATTTAAAAACGATCCCATTTAAAGTCCTTTTTGAAGCCTGTAACCATTATGAGCAAAATAAGTAATTTCAGTCAGTTCTCTCAAACCATTTTAAAGCTTTTAAAGAAAACTCTATAGAACTGATAAGTTTTTAGGCTGAACGTATTAAATATACCATGCTATAAATACTATCTGTCAAATGCTAAAGTCCACATCCAAAAACACTAACAGTAACAGAAGTTCCGATTAGGACACATACTCTTCATTGTTTCATTTAAGTATTACTGATTTAGAATAAGTGACAAGGATACATGGAGTAAGTTTGGGTCCAGTTCTGTTTGATTAAAATTAAATTTATCACTGCTAAACCGATCTGCCTTTGACCTGTGGTCAGAAAAGGAAATAGAGTTGTGAAATAGATAGTTCTAGCAGTTTTACTGTTGCCTGCTCATCATCATTATCCACTCTGGGGGTGAGATAGTTTTATGTGTGCCTTCTGGGGACTTGGATAGGTTCTTCCCTGAGATTTCTGACAATCTGACCTATTATTATTAGCCAACTGAAATACAAATGCTTTACATGTAGCTTGAGTTTAGCCCTCTGCAATAACTGCAGAATAGGAAGGCTATGTCTTAAAGCTATTAAGAATATATTGTAATAGTTATAAAACTGATCAGTTACACATTGCTGGGAGACACTTCTGGGAGTCATCCATTGCAGTTAGTACCGGAAATAAAAGCCATAAATGTTAAGCTAGCTCTGTGAATACCTTTCAGTACAATAGGAATCATTTTGATGGGACATTGCTGAAGTTCTTAGTCTTGATCATTAGCAAGTAGGTTAATCTAAAGGGCAGGATGACACAATTGATGGTGAGTGTAATTAAAGAAGGATAAATTCCTGAAACTCTTTGTATGGTGCTTACTTAAATATGTAGTGCCACATACCTGAAAATGAAAAGTAAAGCTGTAACACTAAATCTTTCATATGCACATGTTTTTATTTATTTTACTTATTTATTTTTAACCTGGAACTTTTTTGTTCAGGCTTATATAAACTTTCAGTCCTAAATTAATATACTTATTTCTTTTAAAGGAATCTTTGTTAATGAAGACAATATTCTCTGCTTAAGATCATACAGTCACTTTTCTGTATATGTCATAATGCTAAGACATCTCCTCCTCTGAGAGTTTGTATCCTGCTAAGCTTTAGATTAGAAATGCCATAAGAAAGCTATAACTTAGGTTTCCATCGCTTTTCCAGAATGCTTACTTCTATTGACTCAGTAACCAAATTTCATATTCCGCTTGAGGTTTTTTTTTTTTTTCCCTTGTTTTGCATTGGCACTTTTCACAATATTTTCTGACAAATCAGTAGAAAGAACAACTTCTCTGAGACAATTCAACTCAAGAAACATCTTTTTGCCTGATTTTTTTAGACTGCTTTTTATGAGAAACAGGTAACTCTTGGGATTAGTGATCAACTGTCATCTTCCTCTCAACAACAAAATTTTGCTGTCCTGAAAATTAATGTATGTATTAATTTGCCAAGATACCAAAGTGAAGGCAAGAATTTCCCTGAGCCAAAGAACAAACGAAACCTATTCCTGATGGGCTTATATCTTGGGTTTCACTGGCACTGTTGTGTTGATTTCTTTCCCTTGTGAATTGTGTGGTTTACGACCATTCTCATCCATCTTCTTTTACAAAACTTGTAGAAACCTTATTGTCACTGATGTTTCTACCGAGCTGCCAATTTGGATGAAATACATGAACAGATTAACATGGGAGAGGGACTCAAAATTTCACACATATGCAGGGTGATTATATAGATTTTGTTTCCATGAAAAATCAGACTAAAAATGTCTCATGTTGTTATGTGAATTTTAAATGTAATGTAATTATAAAAATAAAATTTTAAAAATTGATATGTTTAATAAAACCAAATTAAAAATGAAAGGATCAAGACTTTCCAGGTTATAGACTGGACAGTGATCTAGAAATTTTTTTATTTGATCAAAAGATGATTTCTTGGTTTAAAAAGGTTTTCACTTTTTGGCTAGGTACAGTTTACCTGTTCTAGTATTATTTCAGAAATATCTCTTAGGAGTGGCTTTTGAAGAAAAAAAATAATTTTGCCAGACTTTTACGTTAAAATGATGGCTTGCTGTTCTCTATTCCTCTTGCCTGGCAAAACCTAAACTCACAGAAGTAGTCAGTGGTGTGAACTATATTTATTTTGCATATTCTAGAACTATCATGTCAAAGGAGTGGTCAAGTGTGCAGGTGCAGATTATTACAATCACAAGCCTTATGAATAGGCTAATAATTGGGCTGTAGAAAAAAAATAGCACACTACAGTGATCATGAAGCAGAAATCTGGTGCTCAAAATAGTGTGAAAAAGGCATTTCTAGTGGCAAACTCATCCAAGAATAATAAGAAAGGAGTATCTTGCCCTCCCCTCTGATTTTTAAAAGCAGTATTTTATACCAAGTACCATAGCTGACTCTCCAAAGACAGTTTATATTTATGTTTCAGTTGAATTCAAGGGGCTTTTTTCTTGTTTTGTGACTAAAAGTTGTTGTTGAAGCATTTTCAGAATATTGTAATTAATTTAATTTGTCTACATGAATAGACTAGGTAGTGCAGCCAATTAAGACCCAGTACTTTGGCCCTACGGCTTCAGTCTGAAACATCGTTTAGACAGGAACTAATGCAATTATCGTTATCTGAACGCTCTGAAGGAGATAGGAAGCAAATGCCAGTTTGGTCTCTTTACATGGGCAAAGAGACACTTCTCAACAAATAATCAAAGTGGAAATATTTTCAATTATCTATGCAGCCTAATTAAAAGTTCAATTAAAACAGCTATAAGGATCTTTACAGATGAACTTTATGAAAGACTATTTTTACAGATAAAATTTAGGACTCTCACAGAAATGTAATAAAATTATAGCATTTATATATAAATCCATTTCTTGCAGCTTCTCAGACTTGCCACTTTTCTTTGGAAAAATCATGGTAAAAGTAATACTATCTCTTTTTTTATCCTATCACTTCTTCTAGTATGGCTGCTTCCAGACTATCATCTGAAAGGTTTTTAAGGTGCCTTTTATGTTTTGCAGCATATGAAAATGCTCTGGATTGGCAATAGGGTACAGCTTTATTTCTTTTTCCTTTCATAGTAGACTGCTCAAATCCAGCATATTTTTTTCCTATATTCTTGGACTGACCCTTGCAACCATGACATTACTACACTAGAATTCAAGAGACAGTTTTCCTTGTTGACATATAAATAAATACAGGCTTCCAAATCCTACTTCAGTACAGGAACATACATAATCAGGAACTGCAGCTTAGTTGTACAGATGCATAAACTAGTAAAAGCCAAGAGCAGCATTTTCCTTGTTGTTATATCCACCTCAGCTTTTACTGCATAAGTGAGATGTTCAATGATTAATGCAAGCATGATTTTCCTATTAGTTCATCTGTTATGTCTCAGCAGACCCAAGGATCCCCAGTTTCTAAGTTGATACTACTGTTCCATCCTCATTTTTTTTTTTTTTTTTTTGTGTGTGTGTGTGGTGGGAACACTAAGAAATTTTGGATTGAAAATTTACTTTGTTTGATAGGAGGATGAGTGGTAATTACTGCTGTTTTCCTATCAAATGTGCTTAGTTTAGAGAGACTTCCAGTTTCCTCTAGACGCCAACTTGAGAATGCAAAGCAAGATACTTTATTTTGTTTCGTTTTTGTCTATTTTTATTTTTTTTCCCCAGTGGATTCTACTTTCACTGCCCACATCAATAAGTTTACTTCACGCAGAAAGAAGCTGCAAAATTTGACTTTAACAGTTCCATTTGTTGAAAGCTCATTTTAAGAAATTATAGCATTCAGAGTGCAGCTAAAAGTATCATCTCCTGCTCTTTCCTGAACTGTCTTCATTTTGTTCAATTGCTTTGACTGGTCTGGTAAACTGAAGACAGGAAGTCAGAGATTAAATTCAAACCTCTTCAAAACTTTTTTTTTTCTGTAGTTTTTCCTATTCAGCTTCTTTCCACTTGCATGGCCCATGTTTTTTTTTTGTTTTCTTTCCCCCCCCCCCCCCCCCCCCCCCCCCCAGATTAAACGAATCTCAGTGACTAAATACAAGGCTGTTGATGTTCATTGGTTATTACATCACCCCTGCAAACACAGACCCTGCAGTAGAAAAGAACTTATCCCCTTTTGTTCTACCATAAATCTGGAAACATGCTTGTATTCACTCTTGTTCACTCTTCTTTCTTGAGCCTAAAAATATCATAATCATTTAGTTGGCACATTATTATAGTTCAAAAAGGAGGGGCTGGAGATAATTTCAGTATATTTTATACTATAGGAGTATCAGCATAATAAAAGAAAAAGACAGCTTCCAGTTTCAGAGCATACCTTTCTATCTGGTCTCTCACAATACTATAAGGAAGAGCAACAGCTAGTCAAGGGACCTGACACAGGCACACCAATGAATTGTTCTATTAAGCACTACCAAAACTTTGGTGTTTCTGGAACTTCTGCAGAAGACAGCCTTGAATAATTCCAAGATAAAAATATAGCAAGATAACTGTGGCATTTAAGTGCTTCTATAGTTAGACAGTGATTCATCAGGGGTCTTTTGGGATCAGAGCTTCAGATGTGGCCTTATATTCCAAGTAAATTTACGAACACAGACATCGAGTGACATTGGGAATTTAAATATCCATTTGCTATGGTTTTGTCTGGGATAGAGTTAATTTTCTTTGCAGAGGCTTGTATGGTGATTTTTTTTTCTTTTTTTTTTCTATTTTTTTTTTAATGAAAATATTGATGATAACACACTGATGTTTTAGCTGTTGCAGAGCAGTTCTTACACACAGCCAAGGACTTTTCTGCTTCTCATGCTGCTCTGCCAGTGAGGAGACTGGGGGTGAAACAGGGGCTGGAAGGGGACACAGCTGGGACAGCTGGCCAAGGCTGACCAAAGGGATGTTCCACACCATACAGCATCATGAAGAACAATAAAAGCTGGGGTAATGGAAGGGGAAGGAGAGGCCATTTGGAGCAGTGGCATTTGTTTTCCCAATAAACCATTACTTGTGATGAGCCCTGCTTTCCTGGAAGTGGTTGAACACCTGCCTGCCAATGGGAAGTAGTGAACGAATTCCTTGCACACATGGCTTTGCTTTACATAGTAAACTGTCTGTATCTCAAACCATGAGCTCTCACACTTTTATCTTTCTGAGTCTCTCCCCCACCCCACCTGGAGAGAGTGAGAGAGTGGCTGTGTGATGCTGAGCTGCCTGCTGGGGTTAAACCACAACACCATTGAAGAGTCTGAAAAATCCTACAGCAGTTTTAAATTCTTTATTGTGATGTTACATTTACAGCCATCTGAACAACTATGTAAAAATAATGATCCTCTTTTGATGAACAGCTTAGGGTCTGAGTCCAAAAACAAACACATCTGGCTTGTACAGCTGAGAACCTTTCTTGGCACAAGAAGAGACTAACTGCTAGATGATAAGTTCATGCTAATCAGAATGATACCACTAAAATCAATAAAAATTGGCTACATTGCACCAGCTTAAGATTTTTTGGTTATCAGATTTATTATTAATGTTCCATGAAATATGCAAAATCTACTAAAACATTTATAGGCTATTTCAATGGCTCTTTAATTCAGCAGTTTAATGCTTGGACTTTACAGACTTATTGTCCAATGGCAATCTCCTCTTGGGAATTTCCCACTCATGAGTTATTATTTAATATACAATAGTTTTCTTTTAGCTACCATTTAGGATCTCTTGCAAGCAGTCTACCGATTCACCAGATATGGATGGAAATGATACTGGTTGGAAACAGAAGCTATAGTCTTCCAGGTAGACTGACAAAATAGTTTTGATTAGAATACCTATATAACAAATGCAATAAAAAGCAGCAAAATTTTAAATTTTGTCCATCTGAGGTGTGATCTGTAGACAGTCATTCTTAGTTTACAGATTTTTTTTTTCTGTGTCAATACATATTATTGTTCATCTTCAGCCCCTATAATAGTGGATTCCTCCCCCTCTCCCTCTCTCCCTCCCTCTCTCCCCTCCCACCCCCCCACCCCCCTCCATTAGAAGAAGTGTCAGATTTGGAGTTCTGATACTATTTTGATCAAGAAAGCCTCAATCCTATTTGGAATACTATACCGCAATGATTGATAGATTACCTGACATATGCTGTCCGTGTCTTTATTGAACACCAGGTCCTATCAATAATAAATAATAATAATAATAATAATAGACATTAACAATAAAAATGCTTTAAGTCATAATATGCCATGTAGGTCTGAACACCTTTTGTCATCTTCCTCTTGGACTGTCATTAGCAGAGCTGCTAGCACTTTATAGTGGATACTTTAAGTATGAAAGACCTAATATATTTTCTATGGTAACTTAAAATAAGGTTATTTAAACTGATTTGGGCAGGGGGATAGTAATATTTTATTCTTTCTAATTATGAAGATCAGGATTTAAAAACTCATCCTCCTGGAAGTATTTAATATTATATTTTCCTGCTAACTCTTGTAGCTTTTTTTTTTCTTATATAATTTTAATTTTCTAAGGAAGGAGTTAAACCATCATTCAGTTAGCCAAAAGGAACTTCACTGCACGGTGTCAGTGATATTCTTAAGAATTACTTGGAAGTCTGCTCAATTTTAACGTTACAATGAAACATTTTATGAAATCTGAGATAATTTCTTTTTCCTGCCATGTTTGTTTTACAACAATTTCTGTCATTTGTGCTAACTGAACCTCTATTGATAATCCTTTAACTGATTTAATCCCCACACACAGTAAGAAAGAAAGAAGGAAAGAAGAAAAGAAGGAAGGAATAAGACAGAAGAAAGAATAAGAGAGAAGAAATAAGAAAAAAAAAAGTAAGGGGGCACTGGTCCTTCTGAATGTTTTCCTGGGTTATTCAGCCACAATGATTTACAAAGAAATAGGATAGTTACCTGCTAGTGGAAGAATATGGAAAATCATATGTCTTGATGTTGAAATGCTTGTTGATGGATATAATGTATTTTTGTCTGGTAGAAATAGATATGTAGACAGTCAAGCCTAGCATAAAATGAGTTGCTCTTCTCTGAGGCAGAATTACACCACTTGCCTTTCTTAAACAGGAGTAATGTAGTACCTAAGACCCATTGAAGTTTTTTTCTTGCACTTTCATTCCTTCACAGACATATAGTTACTATTCAAATCCATCCCTGACAAAGCAGGGAGACAAACTCATCCCTAGATGTTAATACACACATGACAACTACTAGATTAGAAAACCCCCACAAACCTGGGAAGAACCATCAACAGAATTTTGGGCTTCTGTACCAGATACTAAGGGCTCTCTATCTGGTTACTACTTCATCTATTAAAGGTTACCAAGGCAAGCTATCTTTAACACGGACTTGGAGTGGTTGTTCGTCATGAAGCCAGAATCACTGGTTGTGTGGCTTCCCTGGGGCTGAGTGGGAGGAGAAGGGAAATATGGTTGTGAGATTCTGCCAAGCAGAAACAAATCCTTGTTTTCACCTGCTTTCTGCATTGGGTGCTGGGAGTGGAGAAGAAAACCATTACTGTTTCCACACTTTTCTCAGGTATGTTAAGCATAACTCAAGAGTATGCGAAGAGAGGGGCTGCAGTGCTGGCTGAAAATTGTAACAAAATATTTGTCTGCATTCATCAGGAAAAACAGCAAAACAAACTAACAGGACATTACAGAATAGTTCTGAAAATTTTGCAGACTCATTGCTAGTCACACAAGACCTACAGAAAGATCAGATGATTATATGCATAGGCACCGAGATCCAGATTTTCAGTTTGCCAGCCACTAGCAGTCTGACTGTAACTGAAATTATGGGTGCTCAGTACCCTTGCAAATTAGTTCCAGCTGCTTCTAATTTGATATGCAAATATGAAGGCACTGAACACTGTGAGCATTTGGGCCTATAATTTAATGACTCCTTCCAGAAGCCTTGTAGATCTGGAGACTTCTTTCATATAATTTCTGAATATGCCCCCAAGAAAATTTCTAATCCTGTCGATGTTATTGTGAAAAGTGATTATATCACATCAAACACCAATTAAAAAAGCAGATGAAATTTTTGTATGGTGTATAAAAGCTGCTTTGTTACGGCTTTAATGTCTTGTATTCTATCAAAGATCACATGCTGCTGTATGAATCATTTACACGTGTTTTACTTGAATGGAGGTTGGGAAGTGCTATATCATATACTATACAAGAGCAGTGACCTCAGAAGAAGAACTTTCATGTTCAGTTAGACTTTTAAAATGTGTTATTTAAGTATGAGTCATTTTCATTGCCATGAATTCTCTGCAAGCTGACCAGGGGAAGACTTGGGGCTATATTTATCATAAATGTCAGGCACTCTTGCTAAGTATGCATCAAGCTACAATCTAATCTCAAAGCTATAACCAAGAATTGAAATCAGGGGAGTTCTAAATTCAAGGCTTTACAAAGGTCTTGAGCAAGGTTTGAATAAGCAGATTCAGACATACATAGGGCAATTTCCATAACTGAATGAGACAATTATGAGGATGTCTTTAGCCATTGAATATAAATCTGAAAACACAGAGCTGTATGTGTAGGTAGGATTTTCAATGCCAGGACTGTGAACTGAATACTACTCTTCATAAGATATTGTACTGCCCAAACTTGTCTTTTTCTTAGTCTTGCCCTAGTCTGATGCTTTCATTGGCAATTCTACTTCTCTTACATTGAGTAATATAATTAATAGTAAATAATACCATTTTATTTGAAATATTACAATTCACCATGCTTACACACATGTAAAATTTCATCTCACCTTTATAATCTTAAACTTTATAATCTTAATGTTTGTTCATACCACAAGCCTTAGCTTGTGATAGCTCCTTGCCATCTGAAATGGCTTCTGAGATCCACCTAAGAGGAACACCTGCCCTAGACTGCGACCACTCTACTTTTTCACAGCTCTACTGAATAATGTTAAGAACTACTAAGAATGTCATATTCTTCTGTCAAACTGGTATGGGATGCTGCCTTTAAAGTCAATAAATAACCTACATCAATATGCATCAAGACTACAGTGGCACTGAAACCAAAACTAACTGCCTTTTGAATATAATTATGCAAGTTAATGTTTTTTTACAGTCCATTATCTACTGCATATATTTCTTATGCATGTCCCAAAAGATTAATATGGAGATGTAAAATAAATTACATTCTAAACTTTGTTTTTGTTTCTTTTCTTTTTTTTTCTTTTTTTTTTTTTTTTAATTTGTAATGCAGTCTTTTTCAGCAGATGGTTCGTTCTAGTCCCTTTCATGTTCATACTCTGTTATGTTTATAAGAGACTCAGCTGCCAATTGATCATATTTCACTGCTGAATCTATAATGCATGATATAATTGCTCATTATGTGCTTTGGAATAAACTTGAAGAACTATCAAAATAGTTATTTCTAACTCCAAACAAATTAAAGAGATAGTCATTTTTAATATCTATAGTTATCTTCTCACATGTAATTATTTTAAAAATCTGCTTTGTGTGATAGATTCTTCTATTCTGTTAGGCCTTGATTCTGGAAAGAACCATATTCAAGAAAGGGCATTGAGAAATACACTCTGTTTTAAGCTTATTGTTAAGTCTGAAACACCTGTTTTCCTGTATTTGGACCTTCAATGATGCATCACAGTCTCAGTTTCTGAAAAAGTTTTTTTTTTTTTTTTTTTTTTTTTAGTAAGAATCATACTCTACAGTCAAAGATGTCTGATTGTAATACACAGGGTACCACTGATCTACAAAGTATTACTGGTTACCATCAGAAAGACAGTGAATCATGAAATGCTAACTATTTTTTTTCCAAAGCTGTTAAATGATTTCAAAGGGCAACAAGTATGTTATAAATACTTTCCTCACTAAACATTATTACTACTTGCAGTAAAATGTATGGTATATTAAACTACATACAACAACGACAGAAGTTGTTATTAATGTTTCATGTAATTATATGTGCAGAGGATCTTGTCCAAAAGTCATAATATTATTGCCATGATCTATTGTTACCTGCAATACATTAGATAGTTCTAGAGAGTGCAGTAAAAGAAGTTCTGTATTTCCTAAAGAACTCTGAAGTAACTATGTATACATAGGAATTTTAAACATGAACTTGCAAAGCTTCTCCCTTTAATTTCTGAAATTATAACGAACAGGTAAGATTATTCTAGTTCTGCTGCTGTCATAACCGAAAGACTATACCATATCTTCTATCTTGTGAACATGACAAGTGAAAGGTCCTTCACCTGGGCTGGGGTAATCCTAAGCACAAATACAGGCTGGGCAGAAAATGGATTGAAAGCAGCCCTGATGAGGACGTGAGGGTGTTGGATGACAAGAAGCTCGACTTGAGCCAGCAATGTGCATTTGCATTCCAGAAAGCCAACTGTATGCTGTTTGCATCAAAAGAAGAGTGGCCAGCAGGTCAAGGGAGGTGATTCTCCCCCTCTACTCTGCTCTCACGAGACCCCACCTGGCGTACTGTGTTCACTGAATTCTATGATTCTGTAATACATTTAGTCTTGAATCCAGTGTTACACTTGAAGAATCCCAGGCAGAAAGCTTTTTTCAAGTGTGTCAAATGCAGGGGAAAAAAACCAAAAAGGTGGAAGTTGAATCAGGCCCCTAGCCATCTCAAGAAATTCCCCCACATTGCAGGCTCATGTCAAGCTTCTTGTCAACTAACACCCCCAGGTCCTTCTCATCAGGGCTGCTCTCAATCCATTCTCCGCCCAGCCTGTATTTGTATTTGGGATCACCCCAGCTCAGATGCAGGACCTTGCACTTGGCTTGCTTGAACCTCATGAGGTTCACACAGGCCCACCTCTCAAGCCTGTCCAGGTCCCTCTGGATGGCATCCCTTTCCTCCAATGTGCTGACCATACTACGCAGCTTGGTGTCATCGGCAGACTTCCTGAGAGTGCACTCAATTTCACTGTCCATGTCACCAACAAAGGTGTTAAACAGTGCCAGTCCCCTGAGGGTGGGGGGGACATTCTGACCCCTGAGGAACACCACTCATTACTGATCTCCACATGGACTTTGAGCTGTTGACCGTAACTCTTTGAGAACGACCTTCTAGCCAATTCCTTACCCACCAAGTGGTCTATCCATCAAATCCATGTCTCTCCAATTTAGAGACAAGGATGTCATGGGGGACAGTGTCAAATGCTTTGCACAAGTCTAGGTAGATGATGTCAGTTGCTCTTCACCTATCCACAAAGGATGTAACCCCACCATAGAAGGCCACCAGATTTGTCAGGCACAGCCTGCCCTTAGCGAAGCCATGTTGGCTGTCACCAATCACCTCCTTATTTTCCATGTGCCTTAGCATAGTTTCCAGGAGGATCTGCTCCATGATCTTACCAGACGCAGAGGTAAGACTGACTGGCCAGTAAGTTCCCTGGGTCTTCATTTTTTCCCTTTTCGAATATATTTTTGAACATATTTTTTCCCTTTTTGCATATATGAAGAGGGTTATATTTCTGCTCTTCCAGTCAGTGGGAACTTCACAGGACTGTCACAACTTCTTAAATATGATGGAGAGAGGCTTAGCAACTGCATTCTCCAGTTCCTTCAGGAGACGTGGCTGTATCTCATCAGGTCCCATGGACTTATGCACCTTCAGATTTCTTAGATGGTCGTGAACCTGATCTTCTATATTGGGCAGTTCACCATTTTTCCAGTCCCTGCCTTTGCTTTCTGGGGCCCAGATCATGTGGCTGGAGCTCTTTTTGGTGGACTGATGCAAAATAGTCATTAAGTACTTGAGCTTTCTCCACATCCTGGGTGACCAGGTCTCCCATTTTCTTCTGGAAAGTTGTGATTTGTTTTGTCTGCTTCTGAAATTAGAAGAATCTAGCAATCACCCCTGAAATTTCAAAGATATTTCATTATACTTTTAAAGTTAAGAGAACACATACTTGTAAATCTGACTTCTTTGTGAGCTTCATTTTTCCTGACAAGAAAAATTCATAATGTTTAGTATTTCTCTTCATGCGAGTGAGACTCATTGAGGTCAAAAGATCTAACATTGGTATAAAGCTAATAGTCAGGCTACCATTGATGTTAACTGCTAATACCAAGGGAGTCAATTAAGATTAAGTGGTCTAAGACTTCTGTCCCTTTATGAAGCATATTTAGGGACTTTGAAAGAGTGTCCACCCTAGATATTAAAACAAGATGAAGGCTAAGTTATGTTCATAAAAGCCTCAAGGGTATCAGTTAGTTATTTTAGGTTATCTAATCAAAAATCAGAACTCCATATCAAATACTCCAAAGTATTTATTGAAAAACTCATGTCTTATATTGCTACTCTTCCATTACTTTGTGAATTTGTTCAGAAAAAGCAATACAGTATTCTTAAGGGCATTTTCTGATCACTCATTCTTGATTGCTTCATAGAGTTAACCGCAAATTTCCATCCAACTTTTCAATATTTGTGCCTTCTTCTGAATGGGACAAAGCACTGGGATCCCCTATAGACAATATTAAACATTAATATTACATCAGTTTTGATACTACATTACTTTTCCTCAGCAGTCCTACAGTATTCATTTTCATGTCAGTCCTAACATTATAAACCGTTCCAATGCACAGACAAAATAGATTGCATCATATTGAAATTGAGAACTTGTATTTCAATTTTCCCTTGATTGTTTTTTCATTACGAGAAAAAATTCAGCCCTGTTACTCTGTATTTCTTCCATCCATTTGTTAAATTCCCCTTGTTTTACCTTCAGATTCTCAGACCTATAGATGAATGTAGAACATTTTATGCATGTATAAAACTTAGCACAAAGAGTCCATAAGCCTTGATAAACCATAAACCTTGGCTGTATATATATATATATATTTGTAATCTTCCTCAGTTAATAAGAGATAAATCACGTACATATACAATATATGAATATTCAGAAAGCAATATGTCTTGGTTAGAACAACTTACTGTAGTTATGAGATTCTGAATAAATCAATCTTGAGTACCTCTTTTGGGCATCACAGTGGGCTATATAAACTCATGAATAGACCATTATCTAACATCTAAGTGTGATAAAAGAACAGAAAATGAGCTATGTAGGATTTCAGAAAATGAGCTATGTAGGGGTTCTGGTGGATGAAAATCTCACCAGGAGCCAGCAATGTGTGCTTGCAGCCCAGAAGACCAACTGCATGCTGGGCTCAAACAAAAGAGGAGTGGCCAGCAGGGCGTGGGAGGTGATTGTCCCCTTCTGCTCTGCCCTTGTGAGGCCACATTTGGAGCCTGCATCCAGGTCTGGGGCCCCCAGCACCGTAAGATGTGGATCTGTTAGGATGGGTCCAGAGGAGGGCCATGAAACTGATCAGAGGGCTGGAGCACCTCTCCTGTGAAGAAACGCTGAGAGAGCTGCAGCAGTTCAGCCTAAAGAACAGAAGGCTCCGGGGTGACCTCATTGCAGCTTTTCAATATTTAAAGGGGACTTATAAAAAAGATGGAAAGCAACTTTTTCTCAATCAGATAATGACAGGATGCGGGAGAATGGTTTTAAACTAAAAGATGGGAGATTTAGATTAGAGGTTAGGCGGAAATTCTTCACTCAGAGGGTGGTGAGGCACTGGAACAGGTTGCCCAGAGAAGCTGTGGATGCCTCATCCCTGGAGGTGTTCAAGGCGAGGCTGGATGGGGCTTTGGGCAACCTGGTCTAGTGGGTGGCATCCCTGCCCATCGCAGGGGATGGGGGTGGAACTGGATGATCTTTAAGGCCCCTTCCAACCCAAGCCATTCTATGATTCTGTGATTTTGCAAGTCTTCTCCAAGAGAGAAAGGACTCAATGTTGCATATTTCTTCCTGTGCGTGTGAGGTTATAGTGTTGGCACAAGTAGATGGAAAGTAAATTTCTAGAAGTAGTTGCACATTCTCAGTGGCTCAATCATTATCAGAAGCATATCACTGCAACAAAGGAAATTCAAGCAGGAAAAGTTAACTAAAATTCTGGTAGAGTGAATCTTGTATTAGGGAGGATAAATTCTTCCATTTTTCTCTTCCATAGAATTCAGTGAACTTCTTAATATCAGAATGAAGTAGGAAGGCAAGAACACAGTAGCAAAGTAAAGAATTATTTAATAAGAGTATATAATTATTAAATTATGGGATTTCTATTAAAAGAAAAAAAAAGTCCTTATATGCGTTGTCATCTATGATATTTTCTTGAGAAGTAAAATATATTTTAGAAGGTCAGCATCACAGAATCATAGAATATCCCAAGCTGGAAGGGACCCACAAAGATCATCAAGTCCAACTCCTGAGTCTGCATAGGACCACCCAAAAATCAGACAATACGTTTGAGAGCATTGTCCAAAAGCTTCTTGGACTCCAGCAGACTTGGTGCCATGACCACTGCCTTGGGAGCCTGTCCCAATGCCTGACCACCCCCTTGGTGAATAACCTTTCCCTAACACCCAGCCTGACCCTCCCCTGTCCCAGCTCCATGCCGTTCCCTTGGGTCCTGTTGCTGTCCCCAGAGAGCAGAGCTCAGCGCCTGCCCCTCCGCACCCCTCGTGAGGAAGCTGCAGGCAGCCATGAGGCCTCCCCTCAGCCTGCTCTGCTCTGGGCTGAACAAACCAAGGGACCTCAGCTGCTCCTCATGTTTCCCCTCTAGACCCTGTGCCATCTTTGCAGCCCTGTTCTTTTGCACTGACCCTCCTCTTCAATTTCAACAAAAAATAAAGGTTTCAAAGCAGCTTTCTTTTAACTTCCAAGGTAACTTCCAGAAAAAAATACACAGAGTTGGGGGTCTGACAACTGTTTTGGTTCTTAGTTATTTCCAGAGGTCAAAGCCCAAGACATGCATGTAATTATATGATAATTTAAGCAGTCAGTGATTATAATTGTGTATGCAAATAGATGTTTTGCATATGCAAGTGCATAGATACTTTAAGCAGTTGAGTTAGAAACAGTACTTTAGTTATTATATCAGGTAGTTTGTCAAGACTTAATAAATGAAAATAACCCTATTTTGCTTATTTGTGCAAGGTGAGTATCTACCTATAGCCACTACTGTAGTATGTATTGCATGTCTCACTGTAGCCCAACATTGTGAGCTTTGGCCGTTTTGACTAAGATGTCTCAAGAGAAAAGCACTTGCAGCGAGAACCTGCCTACAGGTCTTACATTTTCCCCATGGAGGGCCTACATTTTCCCCATACATATTCCCCAAACATCTGTATATATATTTGAATGCAGCTATAAATTAGATGTTAAAGGTAAGAATGGGCAAGTGAAATATGACCCATGGTGGTCTTTGATACAAAGAAGTCTAAACTTGGATTCATTCAAGCCTACCCTTCACAGTTTTTAGTGCCTTTAGTCTTATATGTACAAATATGGTCAGAATTAAATTACATATCTCATATGCTGACATCAGTTGATCTCACTCATGGCCATTCATGCTGAAAGAATGACAATGTTTTCAAACTTCAACACAGAATATATAAAACTCCTTGTCTCAAAAATTTCTGGGTTATCAACATGGACCAGAATCCTAAAAGAGAATGAACCACAAGCTCTTCGTTTAAGCCAGTCACTGTGCCAGTATACGCAGAAAAAATGTGAACCTGGGATTGTGAAATTCTAAGTTGCAGTGGAAATATAGCAAAAATTATAATATAGTTAATCAAATCAGTGTTAGAATGATTTTTGAATGTCTCTGTTGTGGGTTAACCTCAGTAGGCAGCTAAGCCCCACACAGCTGCTTGGTCACTCTCCCCACAGTGGGATGAGGCAGAAAGTGAGAAAACTCATGGGATGAGATAAAGACAGTTTATTAGGTAAAGCAAAAGTTGCACGTGCAAGAATAGCAAAACCAACTCATTCACTACTTCCCATTGGCAGGCAGGTATTCAGCCTTTTTCAGAAAAGCAGGGCTCACCATGTGTAATGGTTTCTTGGGAAGACAAACATCGTAACTCTAAATGTCCCTTCTATCGTCTTTCTTTACCTTGTTCTTTTACTGTTGAGCATGATACCATACGGTATGAGATAACCCTTGACCAGTTCGAGTCAGCTGTCCTGGTCTTGTCACCTCCCAAAACTTCTTGTGCACTCCCAGCCCCCTTGTTGGCAGGACAGCATGAGAAGCAGAAAAGTCCTTGGCTCTGTGTAAGTACTACTCAGTAGCAACTAAAATGTCAGCGTGTTATCAGTACTGTTTTGGTCACAAATCCAAAACATAGCATCATATAGGCTACTATGAAGAAAATTAACTCTATTCCAGCCAAAACCACTGCAGCCTCAAAAAATCTTAAAGTCATATATGAAAGGGTATATTTTTAATACTGGAGTTTGAAATTAAATCTATATAAATATATCAAAACTCCAAGGAAAACTGCTATATTTCCAATAGGTGCTCTATTGCATGAGTATTTTTCTTCTCACAGAGACACAATCTTGGAGAGAGCTGGAGTCATCAATTTGTTTGTCCTTCAGCTGTTAAGCCTTACAGGCTTATGCCAAGACACTATAAAGGCTTCTATCAGAGAATGCAGGCTATATAGCATAAGTTATTATATTAAGGGGGGAGGGGGAGGAAGGTAGAGGGACATTCCTTAAGAGCGTGCGGTCTTATCTATTCGTCAAGAATTAAAGATACTGAAAGAACATGAACACTAGAACAATATTTAGATTGTAACATAATTAAGAATAAATATCTGTTTAAATGAGAGTAAGGGAAGAGAAACAGGTGTGGTAGATAAATGTATACCAGGACTGTTTCTGGTTGGCAAAGGTCACTAGTACACCTTCAAAATTCCTTGGCTGTGGTGAAGATATTACTTACCTTGTGCCCGTAGTTTTCTTGATACTATTTATGAGCATCTACAGTGCACAGAGAACTATGGAAAAAAAAAAATAATATCACAAAGGGATTAAAACCCTTGATCTAGGATTTGAAGGGCTACATTGAGCAGTCTCACCTCCCCGGGAAGCATAAAATCCTGAATCCTGTAATGTGCCCCATGATCCTCAACTAAGAAACAACTGCTGGAATCACAACAGATAGCCTAATGAGGAGGGAGCATAAAGTAATAGCAAATGAAGAACTGAGAACACTGTATATCTGAAACCCTATATAATTCCCTGGTTTTAGACTTTCCTCTCACTGCATGCTCACTTCCTTCATGATTTTGAGTAGTATATGTAAGCATTCTTTTAAAACCAAATCAGGGACTAGTCTATGCTTTTAAAAGACTATAACTTGAATAAGGTGTTCTTGTCCTATGACTTTGTGGTCTGATCATTTCGTAATGTAACAGAGAGTACTGGCTAAAATCCTTGACTATGTAGCAGTCTTATTCCTCCTTCATGGCACGAAATTTTCTATGATAAATAAATAAAAGACAAAGAATCAAGGGGAAATAATAACTCCCTATCGAAGTAAACATATAGTTAATGACACTAGTATCATGCAAATTAAAATAGCCCTTCTGTCATATTAAAAGCATTAGAGAAGGAGCTGAAATAAGCATTAAAACTGAAATATGTTTTTAAGCAATTGTTGTAACTATTTAGCAATAAAGATCCAATATAAAATATTACTACTGTGAGATCACAGATACTCCAGGGGAAGACTAGGACCAGAATTTGAGGTGTTTGAGGGTTTTTAATAAAAATAATAATAATAATTAGATGAAAGATTTGAGGAAAGCTGAGTAGGCTTTTTGAGCACCAAAATTTTGGACTACAAGCTAGGTAAAATAAATGAATCAATCTTTTTTTGTGGCAATCATCCTAGCTGTAGTAAGCTTTGAAGTGTGTTTACACATAATGCTATTTCTGGTTTGAAGTTCAAGTGCTTCCAACATTCTTTTTAATAGTAAAATTACTGAAGGCATTAGTCATTTTGAAAGCAAATTAGAAAAGATATAACAAAACAGAGAGCTAGATTAATGAAGAAGGCTTGGTTACTTCTGACCTGTTTTTAAATATATTCCCTTCCCCCCCCCCCCCCCCCCCCCCCCCCCCCCGTGGCAAGATTTTTCCTGTATTTGTTCTGTAGTTGTCACTATGTAAATGATTTTCTTGTGTCTATAAATAGCTGGTGAGACTGGAACTCGTGCTTATAAATTAGAGAACCTAAATATATCTGACCTTAAGAACCATGACAGAGTTGAATTTGCACTTGGTTTGGTAATGCCATATGGAAGAACAGGAGACACAAGAGAAGCCTAATGAGCATGCTTGTGAAAAGCATGGGAAACAGAAATACAATTTGACAACTGTAGCACCTCCAAAGGCAGCTGATGTGGAGGGAATTTGACTTGTATTCCTGGCTAGGAAGGAGATGAAACTTTACTGAAATTCAGCAAATGTTATCAAAATTTTATCTGCAGCTGAATTCATATCAGCTGGGTACTACTACACTACAATTCAGAATCAATAGTTCAATAGTCACAACTATAAGGCCACAGTATGTCATAGTCTTTTTGACAGTTTTTTTTTTTCATAAAAGCTATATGTCAAGGACATTAGAGAACATAATAATACATAGAAAATTGAATACTAGTCGTAGAAGAAACAAATCAGAATGTATCTCCAAGCAATTCAGAACACATTCATGAATGGAAATGGAAAACTGATGAGAGAGGTATGAAAAAAAGCACAGTAGAACATAAAAAAAACTTGTGTACAAGAAGACATGCTCATAGAAAGAGCTTATGATTTTACCATTTAAACTAGAAAATAGTCTACTGAGGGCGCCCATGTGAAAGAGCAAAATATTCCATTTCTGAAACTCTGCAGGTGATGGTGGTTTACATTTGAACAGATGTGACTAACCACATTTGATCTGCAGCTGCTGATGTATTTGAAACATTCTGAAATTCTATGTATTTCCTTTTAAATTTAACTATAGAATACATTATGACATCCTAAAAGCTATTTTTAAAAGTTAATTCTAAATTCTTAAAAGTTAATTCTAAATTATTTGAAAAAGTTTGGAGAGTAATGGAAAAGACAGGGAGGATGGAAATGGGCTGCTTTTATAGAACATGTAATTTGCAACATTTAGAACGCAGTGAAGGGCTCAGCTCAAAGATACGAATAAACAAAAGCAAAGTCAAAACCAAACACAAATAAAAAATAAGTAAAATTAAATGTGAAAACAAGCAAAATATGACAATGAATTAGAGACATGATGAATGCACGGAATTAGGGTGGGGGGGAAGAAAAAAAATGCTGATTTCTTTAAAGAGCTCTTCAATGCAGGAAGAAACTTACTTTGGTGATCACATCTTGCATTTGGGAAATAATGCCATGTTGTGTTAAGTTGTGTTTATTTCAGAAAACACATTTGTGTTGACTCATTTATGTGACAAGCATTGCTAGAGGCAGGTGTTGTTCTGACTTTTATAACTATCCAACCTAATTACCTAATGAATTGAAAAAAAAGAAGAAAAAAAAAGAAAAAAAAAAAACAACCAGCACCACCACCAACAAAAAACCTTTTGAGAACCAACAGACTTTGACTCTAACAACTGGCAAGAGAAAGCAACATCAAGGAAGTTATTCATAATGTGCTGTTTAATTACATGTATACCAAGCTGAACAATAACTAAAAAAAATACAAGGCCATTCAAAACTAAATGTCAAAATTCAACCATGGAAGAAGCTACAGTGACTCATTCTGCTGCAGTTTCTACAGTGAGGCTGTTTAAACTTAGCAACGCTTGCAATCATATCTGAATGCCCCCTAATTCTATTTCCCCAAATAATTTGTATGAAGAACTCTCTTAAGCACACCACATAGTATCATAGGATCATACACTCATTTATGTTGGAAAAAGTTCAACTACATTGTCTTCTAGTTTATGAATTGAATTAACATTTTTATTCATTCATTTTATTTTATTTCAAGCATTTGAATTAACATTTTTATTGTGAGAATGTTTTTCCTGTAATATATACACTATATTCCAGGAGGTTAAAAAAAAAAAAATTATTATTATTATTATTATTATTATTATTATTATTAGCTATACCTGTTAATCATTAAAAAGGTCTATTTTTAAATCCCTATTTCAATTTGTAAATTATTTAAGAGTGAAGGTATCTATGAGTTTAACGGAGTTGGCTTTGAATCATTTCATTGACACCGAGGTAAAAATTTTTACATTTTTGAAAAATGTTTAGACAGTTAGTTTATAACGGTACATTTTTAAAAACATCAGAAGTCTATTTTTTAAGTGTTATCAACTATTAAAGACATTTTTGTGACAAATGCTTTTGTGGGATTTTTTTTTTTTCTTTCATTCATGTTTGAAACTTAGTGGGATAAATACTTCAACAGTAAATTCATGTGTCTCAGTTATTAGCCTTCCCTCTGAGATAGAATTAGAATTTACTTAACGAACACTTTTCAGTTTTTGAGAGTAACACAGACATTTGACTTTCAGACATTTGTACAAAACTTAACAACCCATCATGTAACATGATGGCTCTCAAGAAGATAATTGCTCAGAAATTTCTAAGAAAATTATGTTCAACAAATCAAGAGAATGTTGACAATGTTAATTCTTCTCAGTGATTGTATCAATGATTTTGCATTTTGTACTAGAAATATTACAGAAGCACAAAGATGCTGATGGGAAGTTTGCTCAAAAATCGTTGTTATTAATTCAGAATATCAAACTTTTTTTTTAACAAGTAGAAAATTATAACTTTTTTCCTATTCTACTTTTTTTTTAAAAAAAAATATATATAATATTTTCTTTCTTTTTTTCCCAATTATCTCTCAAGTCTCCCTGTCTTAACATTGTCTCAGTCCTGTAAGAGTTACTAGCTGAGTTAATTAAGTTTCTGTCCAAATATACTTAGGTCTTGATGAATTTGCTTTTATAGGATTTCATTTGTATTTACACAAACACAATATACTCTATGTATTCTTCATATTCTACTTAAAGAAAATATCTTACCACCACAAATTAAAGTAAAATTATTAAATAGTTCTTCACTGAGGGGGAAAAACAAATAAACAAACAAAAAAGACACAGAAAATTCTTTTATACAGAAAGATAAATGCAGAGACCTACATCTTTCACAGTATGTCAGCTTTTTTGGACAGTATTTTCAGGATATCAGGTCATTGACAACATAACTTTCAGCCTTGTGTACTTGTTGTATTTTGGAAGGCCACGTATTCAAGGAATTTTCTGTGTCATTATAAGGTTTTGTATGAGGAAAACCCAGGTACATAAAGATGACTGGATCCAAGCTCACTTTTGTGAAACTTGCTTCCGAACACTTGATAACTCTCACAGGCATTCAGAGGGGAAAAATGCTAACCAGAGTAGCATTGAAGATTTTCAAATAATATTTTCAGACAACATTTATACAAGTGTTCTGAGTCTCTAATGTCATGTCTTCAAGCAATCTTAATGCTGCCTGCTAATATGTTACCCGTGTTTTTGGTTGCTTTTTCAGTTTCTTTTTAATATGAGTTTCCATTTCAATGATATTCCCTTTTTAGAAATTAAACACATTTTCTTACATGGAAGAAAATACTATATTAGAGTGTCATAATGACATCTCACTGCATAGGAATATCCAGGTACAAAAGTACATATTTTATTGACTCAGTACTCCTGTCTTTTTTTTTTTTTTTTTCCCTCTGATTTAGCTATGTAGGTCAATATGGAGAATTGGTTCTCCAGAATATGTTTTCTAGGACAGATGACTATCTTCCCTTCATGTCAAAGATCAGTGACATATCAGGAAGGTTAAATCCCAAGGTGCACCAGAAGGACCTTTAAAGTTAAGAATCATCTTATGTCTAAACCTTGATCTACTCAGATTCTTTAATTAGATTTGGAGACATTATCACAAGAGATCATTCTGAGGTCTGGAGAGGCAGATCGGTCTCATACATTTTTTAGCAGACTATTAGATTATTATTTTAGCAGACCTGTAATAGATTATTATGGACAGTTTCCTGTGCTGTGATATTCCCATTGAATAAAAAGTCTCTAAAGACATCAGACATCTCAGGAAGGACTTAAATTCCTTAGTTTAATCTTCTAGCAAAATAAATAAATAAATAAATAAATCAGAGATTTTTAAGGGAGCAGGAAAATTTTAATGTTGTTATGGTCAAAACCTTGCATACTGTGCAAATCAGAAAGTTCAAATTCTCTAGAAAGATTAATTCATTCTACGCTTCTCTGGCACAGTCAGTTGAAAATTTTCAGAAGCTTTATTTAAAATAAAAAACAATCTTTTATTAATGCCAACTTCTGAATAACAAGGCAGAGGCTCTAATGGTTAAGAATGGGAAATTCACAAAATACCTACTTGTTATAAAATATTTGAAAAAATATTGATAAAATATTTGAAGAGTAAATATTCACTTTTTGTTGTTCTGTCTAGGCTTCAGATGTACCAGTTCCTGTCCTGAACTTCTTTAAGGTAGATTTACATGATCTCTTTTAAGGTGGAAAAGACAAAATTCATCTTGTTTAAGTTTTTAAGATTATGTTTATAATGATTATGTTTATAATGATTATGTTTATAATGATTGTGATACAAGAAATAGCAACTCTGACAAACTATGAAGAAAAAAAGTGCATAGACCCACCTGTCAAAAAGATATAGTCAATTCCTTTTGTGTTCTACAAAAAGTAAATATATTTAAAAAGCTTATGGAGCAAAGGATTTTATTGTAATAGAGTTTTGTAGAGGAGTAAGTGATTGCACATGTAAAAAAAGGACAGGGAAGCCCTGAAATTTTCGCTGTTCCATGTTCCCCTGACATTATGTTCTCTCCTGCATATTCATTATTGACCATCAGCATCTTCAAGCCGGTTGTTTTTAACTGACCTGGGGAGGATATTCATAGGTTCTTCTGCCAATAAACTGTAAGGAAAAACAGACAATAAAGAACAAACATCAGTATTTCCTGTTAATCCTTTCAAAACTTCTACTTCATTTGCTACAAATAAAGAATGGGTCAAGTACTGTAGTTTCAAAGCATTGTAGCAGGAACCTGACAGGGCCTACATGACAGTTATGTCAATTACCTTGTTTATATTGCTCACCAGTATTTCAATTTTTGCCACTTCTCCTTGATCTAAGAGTGCAGCAGACGTTAACATGGGCTGTGTTCTGAGCAGATACAGTGTGAAGTTCAAGTCGCCTGCTGATGTGCTGCAGTCATTTCAGTTCTCATGAACTGAAATCTCAGTTCTCAGCTAACACGGTCAATAATTTATGAAGAAAATGCATTATGATGCACCGGGCATAGACTACAAACATGATTATATGCCCACATGTGAATAACAAAGAAGTTTGGTAATGCCTAATAATTCTAAACAGAGAGCTACTCAGATCATACTTTTCTGAAACATGAAGAAAGAAGGGAAAGAAGGGAAAGAAGGGAAAGGGAAGGAAGGGAAAGGGAAGGGAAAGGGAAGGGAAAGGGAAGGGAAGGGGAAGGGGAAAGGGAAGGGAAAGGGAAGGGAAGGGGAAGGGGAAGGGGAAGGGGAAGGGAAAGGGAAGGGAAAGGGAAGGGAAAGGGAAGGGAAAGGGAAGGGAAAGGGAAGGGAAAGGGAAGGGAAGGGGGAAAGGGAAGGGAAAGGGAAGGGAAAGGGAAGGGAAAGGGAAGGGAAAGGGAAGGGAAAGGGAAGGGAAGGGAAAGGGAAAGGGAAGGGAAAGGGAAGGGAAGGGAAGGGAAGGGAAAGGGAAGGGAAAGGGAAGGGAAAGGGAAGGGAAAGGGAAGGGAAAGGGAAGGGAAAGGGAAGGGAAAGGGAAGGGAAGGGGGAAAGGGGGAAAGGGAAGGGAAAGGGAAGGGAAAGGGAAGGGAAGGGAAGGGAAGGGAAGGGAAGGGAAGGGAAGGGAAGGGAAGGGAAGGGAAGGGAAGGGAAGGGAAGGGAAGGGAAGGGAAGGGAAGGGAAGGGAAGGGAAGGGAAGGGAAGGGAAGGGAAGGGAAGGGAAGGGGGAAGGGAAGGGAAGGGAAGGGAAGGGAAGGGAAGGGAAGGGAAGGGAAGGGAAGGGAAGGGAAGGGAAGGGAAGGGAAGGGAAGGGAAGGGAGGGAGGGAAGGAGGGGGAAGGAAGGAAGGAAGGAAGGAAGGAAGGAAGGAAGGAAGGAAGGAAGGAAGGAAGGAAGGAAGGAAGGAAGGAAGGAAGGAAGGAAGGAAGGAAGGAAGGAAGGAAGGAAGGAAGGAAGGAAGGAAGGAAGGAAGGAAGGAAGGAAACTTTAACCTTGAAATATTTGGAGAAACTGTTGTTATGCAAAATTATGATTCACAGGACATATAGTTTAATTGTCCACATTACCAATATGAAAAGACTTCAGATGTCAACTCATGTACTCTGTAATGCTGCAAAAAAAAAAGACAGTTGTGACTTCAGAGATGTACAACATTCAAAACATTAATAAAACACCTAAACAGACAATTAACTCACCACTTGGAAAAAAAGCTAGAAATAAAATGTCCAATTGGTACAACTTCCTTAGCACAAACTTCTCTTTAGCAAATTCTCACTACAGAAAGATATGGAAAATTACTTTTGAGCCATACATAATAGAAAACCAAGGGTCACAAACTGAAAGAAGAAAATATAAGTCACAACATGCAATAGAAGCCATGAAATGAATGACAGTACAATTAACATGACAGAGAGAAGATGGAAACTTGTCAGAAATTGCTGTACAGCTGTTCAAATTTGATAATACTGTGGAATGGATTTCTTCACACTATCTATTAGAAAAAAAGTTTTCAATCAAAAAGTGAGGGAATGAAACATGAGTGTGTATTCACTCATCCATGTGCGTGCCTGTGTGTGTGAGTCCTTCTATGGAGGCTGGTAACACAGGAAGGAGCTCAGCAAGGCTGTTAGATCATGCAGACAATGAAAAAGTGTTTTACTGCTGAGACTGTGAGAAGCAATAATTGCAGGAATGCAGTGATGGCAACTTTGGACTGGCTTTTGGCTGTTGGAAAATGATTTCTAATGTCATTATAAAGAAGTTCAACAACTATTCCAAAGTCAACTGGAGATAAAGAGTCTTTGGGCATTTGGGAAGTTTGGTTGAGAGATGTATCAGCAACCATTCACTCTGGGATTGCGGGGAAGAAGCTGGCTCTAACAGATCCCATAAGGATGGAGATGGGTAGTCTTGCCTGTTTGAATTTGACTGAAGATGCTAGCTACTCTGCTGAAAACAAAAACAAAAACAAAGCAAAACAAAACAAAAAAAAAAGAAAAAAGCTAAATAACTTTCTCAAAAAAAGAAATTATGTTGCTGCACTTTCCATTGAGAAAAGTGTTATTTCTATCCCTCTGCCTACTGGAAACCTTCGGGGAAACACAGAGCAAAAACCCTTAACTGAGTGACTGCAGACATTTGGTAGAACATCTCTACTGAAGTTTTATCAGGATGGGCACACAAAGAAGAAAGGAAAAAAATATATTGTTCTAAAAATCAGTCAGTATGAACCGAAATTCTACACCCTTCAGTCTCTATCTGTTCATATAGACTATGTCAGAGCAAACTTCACTGGAGTAAAATTCACTTGCTCATTATACGACTTGCAAAGGGAATGAGTGAATATTTCACACTGGGACTAGCTGCAATACTGAATGTACTCAGGAAAAATCAGCTTCTTGTGATTGTCTAATCTGTATCAGGTCAGCTATGAGACAGAAGACAACATATGCTCTGAGAGTTTCTGGTAACTGAAAAAAAGTGATAAAGAAAATGGCTACTCTTTAGATTAGAAAATATTGAGTGCATTAGTTCTTTTTTGAATTCCCTGATTAATGCTCTAAATTGAAGAAAAGAGAAAATGGGAGAGAAATGACTATATGATTTCACACGTATTTATCCTTTAAAACTTGGGGCAAGGAGGTTCACTGGTTTCCCATAATAACTGAAGGCTTATGTATCTCCCAGATTTCAAAAACTGTCCTTATTTGTGTTTAAGAAAAATAACATCTGGAATAAGGATTGCAAACAAAGAGATGCCACCTGATAGCACCTAAATATTGTGTCCTAAAGCTGGTGTATATTACCTTGTTTCATATAATTAAGAAGTTTTTTTGTTTGTTTGTTTCTAATAAAACTAAAAATAAGAAACAGAAACAAAACATTCCTTATAAGAGAGAAAATTAAGGGCCAGGTTAGAGCAACACTTTTGCATTTGACTCAGTACCATCTTTTTTGTTGTTGTTTCAACATATGAAATAAATTGCTCTTTCTCCTTTCTGTTCAGGAAGACAGTAAGAAGCTACTGCATTTCTTCCTTATTCTTTCTGAAGCAGGTGACATGCTCCCCTGTTCCTGCATTTACTCATTTTAAATTTTGCAGAAAATACATTTTTGCACTTACAGAAATGTTAACAGAAAACACCTAGTACATTTGCTGCTGTTTGAGAGCCATGTTTCCTCACACATTTTAATGAAGCTGTACTAGCCAATCCTTGACAATATAATCAGGTTGTAGCATTGGCTTTTGGCAAGATTTGCTGCTCATATTTGAATGCAGCTACAAAATGTATCACTGAATTTTATATATAATCTTTGTGAACTCTTGTGAAGAGTCTTCCTTCCATCTAACTGGATCATCAGATCATCAGAATCCAAGAAACAACTGTAAGCCATTAAATGTACGTAGGAAAGGCTGAATGGTGATTGTAACTCCAGTGTCAAAATACGTCCCTGAAGAGTTCCCTGATTTGTTGACAAAAATAAATAAATAAATAAAAATTAAAGAACCCATCCAAAACCAACCAACCAACCAAATAAGCCAACAACAACCAACCAACCACAACCAACCAACAACAAAAACAAAAACAAAAACAATCAAAAAACCAAAATCCACAGCCTATAAATCACATATAATTATAACCATTACATACAACAATTGAGATTAAAGTATGTTCTTAACAACCATTTAAAATATAGCCCATTTTAAATATTTCAATTAATGTAATGGAAAGATGTAATTGCCTGCATAATTTACTCTTCAAATCATTCGAGTTGAAGAACTGGCTGACACACATGCTAAATCTCCTAAAGGAACCTGTTTTAATTCACTTGAATTCATTCCCCACTAAATGCTCAGAAAAAGTAATGCCTGAGTAAAGAGCAAATGTCTTAATGGGAAATATTTTATTTTAAATAGAAATTAAATAGTTGTTTTAGAGTCAGACCAGCTTGGAAATTTCACCGTGCAGCGCAGTTTTGTTGTTGTTGCTGCTGTTGGCTTGTTTTGTTGTTGGCTTTGCAATATATGAGAAATTTACAGAAACAACATAACAAAGTGACCTGTAGTAGAGCTATACCTGGTACTGTTACACATGAGAGTTATCATGATTCAAGTGGCCACAGAAAATTGCTGGTAATGGAGATATTACAAAAAGATGACTTACACAAACCTTTAAATCCAGGGAAGGCTGTATTGCAAATACTCTTTCAAAGGAGCAATTAGATGCCTGTTTCCTGAAGATTAAGCAAGGTGTAAAGTTGGACTTGTAAAGTCTGAATTCAAAAAAAAAAAAAAAGCAAAAATCTTTTCCAAATCTATGCTGAAAAACAAAACTATTCAAGCTATCATTTCTTCCATACCCAAGAATTATCTCAAGGATAGTCCCATCTTTGTCATGCAGAACAACCTTATTGGCATAATCATGTCTCCTTTAACTGTGCTAAGACACATAATGGGGTGAAGGTGTGGTGGTGTATGAAGCCTGATGCAGCACACATTTGCTCCAGCCATTTGCTTGGCTCCCATTTTCATTAAGCGAGATTTTGAGTTGCTCTTTCTATATGAAAGGTAAGAATGTTAGATTCAAAACCATTTTTTTTTTTTGCTATGGATTATGACGAATGACACACACACAAAATGATGATAGTCCTTCATTAAAGACAGAGGTTGTGTTACTTTGTGCCCTGCTTCAAATGCAGAAAAGTGTACAGCACAACTGACAATTCATCAGCAGTAATGAAAACAGCATTACCAGATATCTGTATTTAACAGATACTGTTATTAACAGTAACAGATATCTGAGAATTGCCTGGTATGTTACTGAAATTATCCTTCAAGTTTGAGGTTTCTGCAGTGACTAACAATTACAGGATTCCCTTGGGCATCTTACACCAAATTAGAGCAGAAATGGATTTCACTACCTACCTTTCGACAGTGTTGTGGATTTGTGCATTTCTTGATATTACAAAAGATGATCTACATCTCACATGATGAAGACTTGCAGTTCCTGAGTAGACTTCATTGTGCTTTGTAGAAGTTTCTGTCCTTTGAGTCCAGAGCTCCGAAGGCTAAATTTTAATCTGTATTAGGTACTAGTGCTGACCCAAGACACAAAGAAGCTTGCTTACTGTTGTGGTTTAACCCGGCTGGCAGCTAAACACCACACAGCCGTTCGCTCACCCTCCCCCCTCCCTCTCTGGGATGGGGGAGAGAAACGGGAAAGTGAAGCCTGTGAGTTGAGATAAAGACAGTTTATTAAGACAGGAAAATAATAATAATAATAATAATAATAATAATAATAATAGTAATGTGTAAGAAACAAGTGATGCACAATGCAATTGCTCACCACCCATTGACCGATGCCCAGCCTATCCCCGAGCAGCCGGCCCCCCACCCTGGCCAGCCACCCCTATATATTGTTTAGCATGACGTCAGATGGTATGGAATACCCCTTTGGCCAGTTTGGGTCAGCTGTCCTGGGTCTGTCCCTCCCAGCTCTGGCTGGACCCTCAGCCTGCTCGCTGGCAGTACAGAGCAAGAACCTGAAAAGTCCTTGGCTTAGTGTAAGCACTGCTCTGCAACAATTAAAACATTAGTGTGCTATCAACATTATTCTCATCCTAAATCCCAAACACAGCACCATACCAGCTACTAGGGGGAAACTAACTCTGTCCTAACTGAAACCAGGACACTTACCTACCTCATAAATTCATAAGTGTAATCAATTTGCTCCAGCAATGAATAAAACAGTATGTGTTGTTCCTGCACCACAGCTACACACCAAACAGTGAAAAAACATGTGACTCAATATTCTGACACTTCAGAGGAAAAGGAAAAAAATACATATTCAAGTCACTTCCCTTCATTAGAAAAAATATATAGGTACAAAAAATTGCTTCCATATGTAAATCTCTCCCGTTTCAGCAGACTCAGAGATAATCACTTCAAAATGAGTAAGTACAGGAAGAACACAGTCACCTCTTATTTTCATCATCAACAAATAAAACTTAATGGAGTCTTGCATATCTTCCAATATTTGTGGTCTAACATATACCAATCATTCAAACCTCTCTGGCTTTTTCAGATCATTAGCTATACAAAAATGGGGTCAGGATTTACACGAGATTTGGGTATATAAAATCTGACCGTGGGCAGAGTGTCGTAACATGCTCCCAAGCTAATGTGGTTTCCCTGAATGTTTTTTAAAGGTCAAACATGGGACAGCTTCATACGGCACATGTGGAAGTGCATGGTGTGAAGGCTAGCTAGGAATAACAGTGCAGTGGTGTGAAAACTTTGGGATGGAGGCCTCCAGCTGACATCTAGTCAATAAATGATGGCTTCAAGGGCAGCTGTGCTCAAAAGTGTTTTTTATTATCAGTGGTATGTGTGTTCTCTGAGCTATGACTTGGATTTTTTCAACTGAAATTTTGCATTCAGATCAACACAGTTGTTATGGCCAGAAGCAAGAACATCATCCTTCCAACTACCTCCCATTTTCCTCCAGAGTTCATTAAAAATGTAAACTTTGATCAGACATCCCTTTTTGTATGCAGCAGCTCATCCACTGCTTTGACAGATGCACCAGAGAGAGACTAACTCTTGCCTTTTGCCAACTGCCATGCTGAATAGCAAGTCTGACAGGCAACTGGACAACATCCTTTTTTATCTACTGGAACTTGACAGCCATTCTCACTGTGGCTTCTCTGTCTAGAGGAGAGAAAAGGAATGTCTAAGCAGCAGAAATTATCATCAGCACTTATTTCAAAGGATCCAAAGATCTCTAACTTGTGAAGTGCTTGTGTTCCTCAAATGACTACAGACCTTAATTCTTGCAGCCCTAGCACTTTGCAGGGCCCTTACCAGAGTTTCAGAGTGACAGCTGTGGCACACAGCTATGTGCCTTGTGAGGAATTCTCCCTTACAGAGAAGGTGGGGCCCGCTTTCTGAATCTTGTCTTGTCCATCTGCTTTTTCAATATTTTCAATAAAACATTTGTCTTCCAAGCTGTAAAGGTTTCATACGATCATGAGTTTGGGAATCTTTCAGGCAACAACATGGGCAGGAAAGACTGGACTCAGCTAAATAAAGTGCACACCCCACCTCTTGGTCTAGAATTTTGACTGTCTAGCCTGAAGAAGCCCTGTGATCTCAAAGACTGAAAAGCTGGATAGTAACCTGATCTGAGGGCTAGACAACAAATAAAACATCTGCCACTGAAGAATTTAAATTATTAGTTTTTCTTTTTTTTTTTTTTTTTTAAATCACACATTTGCCTTTCTTTTTTTTACAAACAAAAAACAACAACAAAATTAACAAAGAAAAAGCCCTTGAATTTTATTTAATTGGAAACTTCTGGAAAGAGAGTGCTGGCTAAAAGAAAAATCACCTGAAGCCTTATGTTAAATTTAAATGGCTGGTTTTAAACTTTTCATAATACAACATCTGGGGAGCTGAGGTTGACGTGCTTTTTTTTTTTTTTTTTTTTTAATCCTGATAATTAATTCTAGATTAATTAATAAATTAAGAAAGAAAGCTTTCATTTTTTTTGTAAGAAAAAAATTTGAGTAGCTGGAAATTACTTTTCCTTTTTTTCCCCCAAAGGAAAATCACACTTGTTTATTTCACAGCAAACCAAATGGAAATATGACAGCCCTCTTCATTTGTTCTGCCAGAGTTCCAGTGTTTTGAGCTGGGTAAAGAAAGGAGATTAAAAGTCGGTAGTGCCACTTTAAAATACAAATTAACATTGATATATGAGTAGCAGAATTTTCTAGAGGAGAATTTTATTCCAAAGTTTACCCTTAAGCTGAGCTGGGTGTTCATTGGAGCTTGAAATAAGGAACCTCCAGAGAAAATCCAGACCCAGAACTGTGGATATGTATACCAATTTACAGCAATTTGTTTAAAAAAATGACAAACAAAATGAATACCAGATGTTTTAAAGCAATTGCTCTTTGAGACTTAGTGTTAAGAGAAGCCCAAAGCTCAACGTAATATTTGAAGTTTGCAGAATTATGCCAGCAGAAAGCTATGCTTGATTTTTAATAAAATTCTGTGTTTTATACAAGCACTGCATAAAGAAAATGAAGTGCTTTATATTTCCTTATCTATTAAAGTAACTTTATTTGGATAATTAGTAGCAATTAGAGATTCTCAAGTTCCCCTGCATATTATTTGGATATTTTAGAGTAGTTCATTATTTCACGTAAGTGAATATTTTGTCTACACTGCACTTTCACTTTCCTACACAAACAAATGAGAATCAGTAGAAAAATAAATGCTTTGGAAGGATAAGTGATTAATGAAACAAACTGACCTTTCTTTCTCTCTCTCTCTCTCTTTCCTTCCTCTCTCTCTTTCCTTCCTCCCTTCCTCTTTTTCTTTCCTTCTTTCTTTCTCTTTCTCTTTCTTTTCTCTTCCTTCCTTCCTTTTCTTTCTTTTTTTTCTTTCTTTCTTTTTTTCTTTTCTTTCTTTCTTTCTTTCTTTCTTTCTTTCTTTCTTTCTTTCTTTCTTTCTTTCTTTCTTTCTTTTTTCTTTCTTTCTTTCTTTCTTTCTTTCTTTCTTTCTTTCTTTCTTTTCTTTTCTTTCTTTCTTTCTTTCTTTCTTTCTTTCTTTCTTTCTTTCTTTCTTTCTTTTTCTTTCTTTTCTTTTTCTTTTTCTTTCTTTCTTTCTTTTCCTTTCTTTCTTTCCTTTCTTTCTTTCTTTCTTTCTCTTTTTTCTTTCTTTCTCTTTCTTTTTCTTTCTTTTTCTTTCTGTTTTCCTTCTTTCTCTTTCTTTCTCCCTTTCTTCCTTTCTTCCTTCCTTTCTTTCCTTCTTTCCTTTTCTTCTACTTTCTTTTCTTTCTTTCTTTCCTTCCTTCTTTCGTTTTTTCTCTTTCTTTCTTTTCTTTTTCTTTCTTTCTTTCTTTCTTTCTTTCTTTCTTTCTTTCTTTCTTTCTTTCTTTTCTTTTCTTTTTCTTTCTCTTTCTTTCTCTCTTTCTTTCTTTCTTTCTTTCTTTCCTTCTTTCCTTCTTTCCTTCTCTTTCTTTCTCTCTTTCTCTTTCCTTCCTTCCTTCCTTCCTTCCTTCCTTCCTTCCTTCCTTCCTTCCTTCCTTCCTTCCTTCCTTCCTTCCTTCCTTCCTTCCTTCCTTCCTTCCTTCCTTCCTTCCTTCCTTCCTTCCTTCCTTCCTTCCTTCCTTCCTTCCTTCCTTCCTTCCTTTTCTTTCTTTCCTTTCTTTCTGGAAGACACTCTATTCTGGGAGCTAATACATGAAAGAACCTGAAAGCAACCTGAAATTTTATAATAACTTGTCTTAGAACTAACAGTATCTTCCCACTGGGCCCAAATCATAGGTTTAGTCTCAGTTAAAACCAGTTGTCATCTCTTTCGCAGACAGTAACTGTAATCAAGGTTTTATCAGAGACATTTTATGTTCTTTATATTGTAAATGAGCTTCTTAATCCATTAGGCTGATTATGCAAAGCATAATCCAGGGCCAGCCTCTAAAAGTTCATTTTATAAATATAACATTGCTATCTCACTTTTAAAGATTTGTTAAAAATGATTGCCAACTCCACACATTTGGGTGCATCTCTGTTGGGAAATGTAAATGTAGTTGATAAAGATTGCAGAATGTCGGGAAACTGCATGAGGCTTTTTATTAACTTCAGTAAGTTATACTACACACAGATGGGCCAGTGTGCTATCCTCACTCTTTCTTAACCTTGGAAAAAAATAAGAAGCTGTTTAAGAAAGATATGTGGATGATTTTTTTCCTTACAAAAGCAAAAGAACAAACACCACACACACACACACACACACACAGAAAAACCAAACAAGCAAAAAATCCTCAACTTCCCCCACTTGTAAATTGATTCCTGTGATAAGATTATTCTAATAAAAATGTATTAAAATTCTACTAAAGATGTGAAATTGTTTCACTGTTGTGTATTTGTGTAATGCTGTTTCAGATATTTTGGCTGTAAAATAACCTAAGATTTGGGTCAGTGAATGAAGAAAAATAAGTATTCTGAGTGAAAATATAAAGATGATTTAATTTTTCATCATGTTCTGTAGTCAATTTATCTCAATGGAATATTTAGAATATATGTAATAAAATCTGTGGTCTTTTTTTTTTTTGTAATAAAATCTATTTGTTTATGATATGTGCAATACATTGACCTTCACTGATGAGTCCAGTCTCAACGTGACCTCTCTACTAAGCTAATAAATGTAAAAATCAGATATATTACCTTGATAAAAGTCTATTAAAACCAAAGATTATTATTATTATTGATTATTTATATTACTCCTTCTTTAGAGAAAAATTAAAGTGAGGATCATCTGCAAACAATTTTTTAAGAAAAGGTCTGGATAACCCGCTTGTCTGAAAAAGTAGATTTTCATATGTATTTGAATGTTAATGTGAAGTGAGGTGAAGAGCGTGGCCACCTCCTCCAGTCACTCCCTCCCAGGACTGCTCCTGTCTGGCTGCTGGGGCCCAACCCAATGCCAGGGAACCTGAGGTCTCTGCCCAGGCTGGGGTATGTGGCTGCTGTTTTCCTCATTGCAGGGTCAGCCAGTAGAAAAGCTGAACGTGTATCCCAGAGACACATGGACAAAAAGACTGGACACTGACATCACTGGTCATACAGGCTGCCCTATGGTATAGACAGCCAAGTCCCTTCCTCCTCTCCGGATGGTTTGGGAGCACACACCGCTCCTGCCCCAAGGCTGGGCGCAGAATCACAGAATCATAGAATATCCTGAGTTAGAAGGAGCCCACAAGGATCATTGAGTCCAGCTCCTGGCTCCACAAAGGATCACCCGAATATCAAACCATATGTCTGAAAGCATTGTCCAAACACTTCTTGAACTCCGGCAGGCTTGGTGCTGTGACCACTGCCTTGCGGAGTGTGTCCCAGTGCCTGACCACCCTCTCTGTGAAGAAGTTTTTCCTCTAGTCTGAACAGATCAAGCAACTTCAGTCACTCCTCATATGCCTTGCCCTCTAGACCCTTCACCATCTTTGTAGCCCTCCTTTGGACACTCTAATAGCAATATGTCCTTCTTATATTGTGGTGTCCCAAACTGCACAGAGCACTGTGAGGCTGCACTAGCAGAGAGCAGAGCGGGACAAGCCCTTCCCTCAACCAGGTAGCAATGCTGTGCTTGATGCACACTGGGATATGTTTGGCCCTTTGGGCTGCCAGGGCACACTGTTGATTCATGTCCAACTTGCCATCAATGAAAACTCCCACGTCCCCTTCTGTCAGGTTGCTGTTCAGCCTCTTGTCCCCTAGTCTGTACATATGGCCAGGGTTGCCACTTCCCAGGTGCAGAATCCGGCACCTGCTCTTATTAATCTTCATGTGGTTGGTGATTGCCCAGCTCTCTCATTTGTCAAGATCTGTCTTTTGCTCCAGTTGCTGGCACCACAGTCCGCAGGGCCTACACCCCTCACTTGACTCCAGAGTAGGCTGCGCTAAATTCCACGCACTCCCATTTCCCCAGCAGCTGGCACCATGGGCACGCAGTCTGTGGGACCTGTTCAGATCCACAGAGCTATGGCCCCTCCACCTACTGATGCCAGGACCCCTACCCGCTCCAGTAGCTGGCACCACAGTACATAGAGGCCTAACACCCCTGTTCTGTCTCTAGTAGGTGGCACCAGTTTCACTCACATGCACAAACAGGTCCCACCGTTTGCTGGCATGTTTAGTCCTTTCGGCACACACACAAACACATGCCAGAGAGTGTGAATATGCAGAGAGAGTTAAGAAAAGATTTAATGAATAAATATAAGAAGATAGGACAGACTGTAGTGATCAGACACAGGGCTCACTGAGACAAGCTCACTGACTGGCCCTGTTTCACAGGGCCCTTTGTCCCTTTTATATCCTCTTCTACCTATTTCCCCTACTTTGTTTCTCCCGCTCCCCCTTTTCCCTGCACAACCCCCATGGATTTGCAGAGCTCTGCACTTTCCTACACCCCTCCCAGTCCAGGGCCACTCCCATTTCACAATCTTTGTTTCCAGTTGCAAAATCCTTACTTCTAAGTTGTGCCTGTAGTTTGAAAGCCCACCAATTAGTTAGACTGGGAGGTTTGTATCTGATCATTGTCTCCCAACTAAGACATCCTCAATCAGATAGTCCTGCTGGAATCCACATACCCACATTTTCACATGCCCTCATTGATTAGTTTGACTGACAAGACTTGGTTCCCATCACTGCCTCCTTTTCTTATTATCCCTTGTTGCCTTGGAAAAGGTCCTTGACCAGGTACTCTTGAAGGACAAAATGCTCTCCTTCTACATACCCTTACAGTAAACAGGACTTAAAGCATTAGGCTGAAGTAGAGGAGAAGGAAATGATACCATGTAGCTGTACAGAATATTTTGTATTTTGGAACTGTTGATTTTTTCATAAACTGTCTTTGACTCTATCCCGAGCAAGGAACAACAAATAGTTCATAAATTTCAGGGTGTTCTTTACATTTTGCTTTTGATCATTCTCATGAAAAGAAATGTAACAGGTCATCCATTAGATTATTATTTAGTTCATCATCATCATTATGATTGTTATGGTTATTATTTTTATTTTTATTATTATTATTTATTATTATTATTATTTATTACTATTACTGTTTTGGTCAGAATCAATCTATCTATCTGTGGAAGGTCTATTCTTCTAAGTTCATCAGACCAGGCTGTTATGAAGCAGAATTGTCCAAGTCTGAAGAGTTTTTGTTTGTGCTTGTAGACTTGGACTCCTTTGATATTCTGGGCCCGAGGAGAAAGATGTTAACTTCGTTATTCATAAAAGTTGCCTTTCTTCTCTACTCCCTTCCATCGTTCCATGTACAGTTTTTACTGATCTGACAAGACTGATGGGAGAAACTGTAAATGCACCCCCCATCTCTCTTACTGTACTTTAAAAGCATTAAAAAAAAAAAAACTCAGAAAAACAGAATAGTAAGGTTATTTTAGCTTATTAGTAACTTGTATTGTGGAAATAAGGCTTTGTGGAGCCTTATGGATTAAACTATTATTACTCAGTTTTCTCTGTAGAAACTTCCAAGTCCTATACTCCCAAGACAAGCAGCAAGAACCAATATAATTAAAAAATGTGCTGACAGATTAAAAAAGTAAAAAAAAAAAAAAAAAAAGTAGTAACCTCTTTTTCATCCACTCCCATTTCTATTACTGAATGTAAGCAGAAGTAGACAGCATGAGGGTTTCAAGAAGGAGGAAGCCATGTTCTGCCTTTGTGATCAGCTACCTCTTTTTGTGATGTTTCCAGCAATACAAGGAATTAGGATTTTTAAAACTCACTCTCTCCCAATGTAAAAGAGAGAGCAACATACTCAAACGGGCTCTGGTAATGCTTCTTTCATTTAATTTGTACCCATTGCATTCATGTGGCTGGAAGACCTTCAGTGATTCTCTGAAATTGTGTTTTTCCAAAAGGCCTTTTCAGCAGCCTCAGATGCCTGATCAGTGAAAGATCAGGCAGGCCTTCTACATTTTTCTCTCCTTCTTTCTCCACATGAAGCCCTCCCTTCTTTCCAGCCTATTTTGATCGGTATTCAGTTTATTCTTTGCAAGTGCAAAAGCACATCAATCACTTACTGTATCTCTCTTTCTTGCATTCTGAACTAGTTTTCCAGCCTTCCAGCTACAGGACCTTCATATTTTGTCTGGCAGAAAAAATCTTTGGAGGTGAGATACAGGGCTTATATACAATCCCTGCCCTTCATTCTTCTTCCTATTGCTAGCACTGGATCCTAAAGCTCTATATTTGTCTCTTTTTGTCTGTTAGAATGCATGTATTCCTAGTAAAATGAATTAGTCCCATCATAAATTCTATTGACATAAGGGAAGTTAAAAGAGCAGATAATTTGGCTCACTGTCTGAGTGGGACTGTACACAAGTAAGACAGCACTCAGCATGGTAAGACTATCAGACTCTGACTAGGAAAGAACTTAGATGCAAACCTATATATTATTGTCCGCCTGTGTGACTGACTAGTTTTTCTATGAGGAAGCTATAGTAGCTGCTCCAGTTCACTCCATTTGTTTAGTCATCATGTATTCTGGTTTACTGAGAGAAATTATTTTGCCCTGTATAACACCAAGCTCCTCTTTCTAGTAAACAATTAATGTTTTTAACAGGGGTCAAAAAGGTCTGTTGGAAAGTTGGACTTATGAAGGTGAAACATTTCAGTGAAGCCTTTGAGTTTGATGAAGCGTCTGACAGACCTGTGAATGCAGTTAAATGTCTGTGTTTGTAGTGCTAGCCTCTCCCCTGAACAGACAACTCAAATATGGTGCTGCTAATAGGGCCAACCAACGGATTCCTTGGCCACACTTTCTGGCACTATTTCAGTCCACACCAATTAAAATTTTTGGAGGCAATGACCATAAATGGTTTGGAAGAGGCACATTCTGGGGACCAATATAATGGGTAGGACGGACACGATTATAACATTTTTATTGTCCTCCAGTTTGTGCAGTACTCCATCAAAAGCTTATTATGTTTTGCAGATTCAAGTGTGCTCTTTTGAATGCCCCAAGGCATGAAATGCATACATTCAGATTCATACTGTTACAAAACCACACCAACCAACCAAATAAATAAATAAATAACACCCCTGCCTCCCCCCCCCCAAAAAACAAAACAACAACAAAAAAAATCAACAACAAAAAACAAGCCACTATTCTACTCTGCTGGGCTGCAGCACATAAAGCATTATTTAATACAGTAAGAAATGTAATAATAATAATAATAATATATTATCTTGGGGAACACATATGTCCCAGGGGAAATCCGGAGACTTAGTGTGAATGTAGCCAGTATATGTCCCTTTGGACTCAAGGCTACAGAATATTCCCTGGCACTTTAGGTTTACAAGTGCTCATATGCATATACTTGCAGTTAGAATTGAACAAAAGGTCTAAGATCAGAGTTCTGAGGCAGGAAATCACTCATTTTCAGGCTTTCTAGACTCCCCATCAAAGATATGGAAAACAGCAAAGGCTTCCTGGCCTTCTGAACAACCTGTTAAAAAAAAAAAAAAAAAAAAAAGGAATCTTTTTTCCTGAAATATATTTTCAAGCAAAGTATTTTATTTCCCCTATTCAGGAACTTCTCAAATTCTGTATTTCATTCCGAAGGTCTTTCTTTCCCCCAAATGAATTCAAATGGGTCTGTATGGCTTATCATTACACATACAAGTATGTGTATGGGCTGGATATTTTGCCTTTGCATTTTGATTTCTTTGTTTCTCTTTCTCTTTCCTTCTGCGTTCCAAGAGATATGTATTATGTATTTATTTCCACATATCTTGAAGTCAATTTTCAATACGAAACACCATGACATACTCTGCTATTGAGTGGTAATACTATTAAACTTTCTTCGACAGTCACTTCTATATTTCTAAATCTTGGTGCTTTGTCATTATACTCTGGAATGGTGCCATCCAGAATCCTGATAGCATGTGTCATAGCATCATTTCCATTTCACTACTCTCTCTTTTTGTCCGTTAACTAAAAATGCAAATATTTGCCAATATTTTTATGATTCAATAAGATTTGTGTAAGACTTCAGCACTGGTGACTGAACATAGTACTGCAGCTGTTCAAAATTCCACTGTAAATTTTTCAGCTCAATGAGATAAGCACAGGCTTTATTGTCTGGCTTGCACATAACACTGTAGCATTTCCAGTGTTCATCATGCAGGTCTTTTTCAGTAGTTTGTCAGTACAGGCCACTATTGAGAATCAGAATTACATAGACCATCTGCAAGATTTAAATCATATGACACAGGTAATTAGGTTTTTAGAGAAGCTTATTTCCTACATCTTTACCATCATCTTTTAAAGGAATTGTCCTAAAATATTGGAAGGATTCATCTTCTTAACCTAACTCCACCACTGGATACACAAGACATAAATTTTCTATAGTGATGTGGAATTTAAAATTTATGGGGCTCAGTCCTTGCTCACCAGAGGTGGGCACTGACAGGTGATAAGCAAAAAGAATATTAAAAATGAGACATATATGAAATATTTCTTTTCCTCACATATCATCTTCTAGTCTGGGATTATTTCTGAATCACGTAATACAGTTATTCATAAAACTTCTGTTTTATTAAATGTAGGTTCTATTGTTGAATTGTTTTAAATTGACTTCAGATCTTTAGTGTTTTTTGCCAAATCAGACTTCATTTAACATATGGTTTGAAGCTTTTCAGGTATTGTATTTTTAATACTAACTTAGGGAGAAGTTGGTTGCCACCCTTTAAAACTTCTGCAAGTGATGGCTGTTAAGTTTGGAAAGGTTTTCATAGATGCTCTGGGAGTATTAATTTACATTTACTCTTTAGAGAATACCACAGACAAAATAAATAAGTATACATTTTGTATTTTTTTTCTTTTATAGAGATAACATATTTTAAATTATTTAAAATATTAGGAGATGTTGTCAGTGTACCTCAGAGGCATGAGAGAAAGTTGCAGCCTCCTACATCACTATGCTATTGCATTTAAGGCTTTTTTTTTTTTTTTTTTTTTTGATTCTGAGACTCTGTGGGGCTAAAAAAAGGCCTGGCAAATCTTGGACACTACAAATGCCTTCATTAGAAGACTCCCAGATGCACTCTGGAGGCTGCATTTCGTACATATATCCATGGATCATAGCGATAATATAATGGAGCTGCTGAAACAAAAGATTTTCATTGATCTTTTTGTTTTCTCTTACAAAGGTCATCTAGGGATCATGCCATTAGAAGATAAAACAAACAAGCAAAAAAGCCTTACTACATTAGACTTCGACACATGATGTGCAAACATCAAATGTTCCATGGATAGTTTTCTTCTTAGCTTCTTAAACAGTCAATATATATTCTGAAGAAAGAAAGGATTGTTACTTGCTATTATTCTTTGAGGGCAATCTTGGAACATTTGTAGCTTAATCCATCCACTAGATTAATTATCATAACAAATCACTGATTTCTGAAATCCTGTTGATGTTTTTATGGTTTTTGTGGCATTGTTGGTCTGAAATATGTATCATGAGTTAGAAAACACACAAGGCAAGCAGACTACAAAAAAGGAACCAAAAATATCAACTACTGATCCCTAGGCACATGACCAGGTAACCCTGCTATGGACCAGCCACGGGTCCTGGGGCCCATGGCTAGGAGGGAGCTGGGTGACAGAGGGCTGTGAGGCCATCACTGCAGTCCTCCTTGACGGTCTAATTGAATGCTTCATTTTCCCAAGCTCGGTTTTGTTTTGCTGGCCTTCGGGATACCATCATACTAAGTATTCTTAATTCTCCAACATTCCTACCACACTTCTATTAAATTGAGCTTTTAATTTACCTGTCCTACTCCATTATAAATCTTTCACTCTCATATTTTATTTCATAAATTGTGGCTACCATTTTGAATTTGTGGTATTTATTTCATTAGGCTAAATAAGGTCAAGTTCTTTGACTGTTCCCACTGATCTCTCATTTTAAGTCTTTCAGTATTATCCTTCTTCACTTTCTTTATGAAGTGCTTACATTTTACAGAAACTTTAATGTCTCATACTGGATGAATTACTCAAGACTGTCCCTCAGCAAGTAACAGACAATAATTCAAAGTAGACAGGGAAATTGTTGATGTTTTACCCTTCTCTCCTCTCTAAGGTTCAGCCATCCAGCATTAGGCTGCAAATTATATCTTTTTCCTTTCTGGGTTCACGATTTTTATTTATTTATTTTCTCCAAGAGTTTCAATAGGAGTGAAAATTTTTTGTTGTTGTCGTTACATGTTTTCTTGGTATACTGCGTAGAACCAAAGGAAACTAATTTAGCCATGTGGATTCGAATCAATGCCAGTAGAGGTGTCCCAGAGTCTAATCTAATCTGGTGTTTTGCAGAATGTACAGACTTATAGCCTCCATGGAAGCTTTTGAAGCAAGTCCCAGGGCCTTTGTTTCTTCTGAGAGATTTAAAAGTGCCAGATATGTCTGAGTATTTGAAATCTCACAAAAAAAAAAAAAAGTGAAATACTAAAATATTGTTCTAAAGCAGGATATCTAGACGAACAAACAAACAGACAAACAAACAGAAACCAACATGTTAAAATGTGATTTTCTACTTCTCAAAAAAACAGTAGTATTTATTGAATATATACTAAGCTGGATCAGGCTATGAAAGTATTGGTGGGGTAGTACCAAACAGCATCTGACTTCTTTCATTTATCCTAGTTGCCTTCTTCCCTGAATTCAGATGAGATTATGACATGACATCTCTAGTGAATGGGGATGGATGCACCAGGGAGCACCAGTAAGTATCCACTACAGGACAGTGCAATATGGCACAGACTGGGATGCAACATCGTAACTATAGTCAGGGTCAGACTCAGAAGCCCCATGTGCATGACTGGGCATGACTTTTGTAGTTTTCACAGATATTTTCTTTGCAGACACACTGAAAAAAAATCAAGTATTTGGGGAAAGCACACTTTCTGTAAAATTTTAGTTTAATTTATCAAGGCAATCTGCAGAAGTGCTATTTAATGTATTCTCAATTTCTCACAAAAAAGAAATCTGAAAAAAATAGTTGCAGATACTCAAATAATTAGAACATAATGTTGACTGGAGAAGGAGATACTGTTATCTATGCAATTTGAAATATATCTTGATGATCTGGCTTTTCTTGCACTGGAAGAAACCTTTTTTTCCACTTTATTTCTCTCCTATCACCCATAACTTGAAGTATAATCTTTATTAGCTGAATTGGTATTTAGAATGTTGTACTGGCATCAGCAAAAATTGAGAATTCCTCATTTTCAGCTGTTGAGCGTAAGCCAGTTTATTTGCCCAAATGCTGCATAGAAGAATTATGAATCAGAAAGCATGGTCTCTAAATAGGAATCCATCGGGAGGAAGAGACTAGTTCTCTCTGGTATTTCAAAGGTATTGCTGACTAGAACTGATTGAATTTTATACAATGTACTCATTATTCCGCATTTGTATCACAAATTTGTATCTGCATTCTGGGTTTCATCGAACTGTATATTCAGTAAATTTTTGGCTCTCTTTAGTCATCTCTATGGTTCAGAGAAGAGTATTCAATCAATAACTTCTTCAGTGATTCATGATTAAAATTTTCTGTGAGCTACTTTCAAAAGTCATATACCTGCATGTTCAGCAACTATAACGGCCTGTTAAACTACTTACAACAACTCTTTATATTTGGTTAAAGTATTTGAAACCAAAAAACAAAACAAAACAAAACATTTCAAGAAGGGATTTTAAGCAGAACTTCTAGAAGACCCTAGGGATTTAATGCATATAATAAGCTGCTAAAGCAGAATCAGAGGGATCGCTATTAAAGCAGAAGTCCTTTCTGTCAAGAGCCCCAAGGCACAGCTTGTGGCAATTACTGCAGTAATGTACCTTCTCTGCAGCAGAATCTATTGCAAACTGCGGCTGTTGGAGTCACTGTGCATGTATTACGGTGCACAAAACTCTGGGGAGGAAGAACCAAGTCCGTATCTAGAATGAGGCACTTCTAAGTACACAGTGATCTAGTCACAGCTTCAAATTGTTTATGGAAAACACACACAAACACGTGCACACATATACACTTCTGTCGGACTTGGCACCTCTGTCTAAGAGTGCAGAGAAGAAGGGGACTTGTTTAGTCTTAACAGGACTGAGCTCTGTGTTTCCCTCACGTCTGACAACAAAAAGTAGAAAGTCAGATGAGACATGAAAGAAGTAAATGTATTTGGCAATCAACCCCCTTCCATCATGAAGGAGAAACGGACAAGAGTACATTCAATTGCTCTAACTGACAAGAGCATTAAATATCTAGCAGGAGCAAGCAAGGGTAGAACTGCCACTTGACCAAAGTAATATTTGCCAACAGACTGATTTCTGAGAGAACTGCAGGGAGGGAGGAAGAAAACAAGACTCTAACAGTGACCAGATCTAAGACTCTAACAGTGACCAGATCTATCACCTTTCATTTCTGGATTCATACCTTGGAAAAAATACGGAATATGGAAACAATTCTTCTGTTATGGGCAGATAAGGAGTTTGTCTCTAGAAGAAAATAAAAGTGCAACTATGCCTACAATAAGGCATGTATGGTATGTCTAGAATACGCTATATATACATATATATACACCTTACATATCTTGGGCTTCAACAAGAGGTTCATGGGGACAAAAATACTTTTGCCTTAAGCTCTGTTTCTTCATGACCATGTTTACAGAGCAGCAACAAAAGTACATATACCTCAGAATAAGGTATATATAACTAAATATATGGATTTTTTTTTTTTTTACTGCTGGTTATAGCAAACTGAATTTCCAGTTCAAATAAGAACAATTGTTAGGTAAGATTTTGTTTACCATTCACTGAGATCTACCAGCCTTATGGCAGCTACATAAAAGAATCTACAAGATACTTATGCCACTTTTAAGCAGGCTTTTGTTATATACTTAAACAGGAAGGAAAATATGGCTCCTCTACCTTTCCACCCATACGTACAGTTTTCCTCCCTAAAAGAATGAACTGTACTCATATGTGTGCTCTACCACATCATGGTCCAAATACCCTGATATTTAAAATAGTGTGAATTCTTTTGGCATTACCCAAGGTAACTGCCAGGCACTACAAAACTGGTTTCAGATAGCAGAAGATTCAGACAGGTGATGATGATGTACTTGGGTGAAGAAGATGGTAAGCTTAAGGCCTGGGTCATATAGTAGGTTTGTCCATGCCGGGAAACATTAATCCTTCTAGAATTCAGGAATGGAGGCTTGGACAAGAAGTGCTACTGGGTTCCACAGGAGCTCTTCTGAGCAAAGCAGAGGATGCTCTTTTCTGATCTTCTCATCCTAGTTACAGTCTCTGCATCTTGGTATCTCTGCTGTCAGTGATCTTGGTTTTCTTCAGTGGATTAAGTTTTCCTGTATATATTTTTGGTTTTCATTTCAGGACTTGATGAAGCCTCCCCATTTATTTGTAAACCTCATTATGTGATCATATAATAAATACATAAATAAATAAATACACACATATGTATATATACATATATATATATGTACCTTGAATGAAGGCATTACGTTTCAGAATCATCTAAGGGACTTTTGAAAGTACAGCCAAATTTTAAATCTTATTAAAAAAATTACCTTGATTTATAAATATTTATTTAGCTTTTTTTAGCTAAACTTTAGGCCTCTAAATTAGCCATGTTGAAAACTACACTTTTTTTTTTTTTTTTAATTAGAGTCTCAAATTGGGCCACATCTGTGTTGAAAGAATTTTTGTAAAATATTGTGAAATATTCACATTTCCACTGAAAACATTCAACAGTATAATTAAGAATGAAATTGCCTATAATTTTATGAGGATGTGATTGGATGATATTCTTCTCTCTTTCTCTTTCTTAATATTTAAATATTTATATGTATACATTCCTGTGTATGCTCATGCATATTATAGGCATAATGACTCTATCTGATCCAACGAAGGATGTTTCACAAGCTTTAAGATAATAATGTGAATAACTTCACTGAAATTTGTGCCTGAAGTATTAAAACATATGATTGTTTTCTGAATTAGGTTACCTCACAGATAATTTACTTGATAAAGACTACTTTCCGAGCTACAATGTCCATGAGCACCACTTCACCACTTTGATTCTCTCCTCTTCTCCTATTTATCTGCTTTGCTTACTGAAATTGTAGACTGTTTAAGGGCATGACTGCCTCTCACTATTTGCACTTAACACTGGTAAATTACAAAGTTAATAGGTTCCTAATCTTGACTGGGATTTCTTGGTGTTGCCATGGTACACAATGACAGTAAAATTTCTTTGATGAGGCAAAGAGATTTGCAATGACTAAGGAAGATACCTTTCTTTTTAGGTAAGGTAGAATACAGGCAAGTATCAGAAATATATACGCAGCTATCATTCAACATTTAATATATCTAAAGATAAAATTACCTGCACAAATATACATAATGCATTTAGATCAGTCTTCCGCTATGATGCCAGTAGTTAGGAGCTACTATATCTTCAGATACAGAAATGCTGTTTCAGATCAAGTTCAACACTGTTTTACCTGGTGATACAGAAGTCCTGTCTTGCTTGCTCTGACTGTATGTCCTGGTTTCAGCTAGGATATAGTTAATTTTCCTCCTAGTAGCTGGTAGGGTGCTATGTTTTGGATTAGGATGAGAAGAGTGCTGATAACATGCTGATGTTTTAATTGTTGCAGAGCAGTGCTTACACCAAGCCAAGGACTTTTCAGCCTCTCGCTCTGTCCTGCCAGCGAGCAGGCTGGGGGTGCAGCAGGAGCTGGGAGGGGACAGACCCAGGACAGCTGACCCAAACTGGCCAAAGGGGTATTCCATACCATCTGGCGTCATGCTAAACAATATATAGGGGTGGCTGGCCGGGGTGGGGGGGCCGGCTGCTCGGGGATAGGCTGGGCATCGGTCAGCAGGTAGTGAGCAACTGCATTGTGCATCACTTGTTTCATATACATTATTATTATTATTATTATTATTATTATTATTAATATTATTATTATTATTTATTTATTATTATTATTTTCCTTTCTTTTCTGTCCTAACAAACTGTCTTTATCTCAACCCACAGGTTTTAATTTCTTTCTAATTCTCTCCCCTCAAACCAGAGAGGGAGGGGGAGGGTAAGTGAATGGCTGTGTGGTGCTTAGCTGCCGCCCAGGTTAAACCATAATACTGTGTCACTTGTAATGAGTGACTTTAATATCTATGCTAATACAGCTTGCTGCATCCCCTGTATAAGTTTGACAGAAGCCCCAGTGGCAGAGAAGGAACAGCTATCTAAATTAAACTGAATATGTCTTGGTTGAAAATGAAGGAAATTATATCAACCAGTCACCTGTGGGTACGTCATATGCTACCCTGTACCAAGTTTGCTACTGTAAGTGTCTGATGTACTAATGTATTTAGAGCTTTGACGTAGCAGATAAGGAGCATCTCCCTCACTGTGAGGAGAGAGATTGGCACTCCATCTTAGGAGTTTGCTAAAACCTTTCTTTTGCTCCCGGCAACATTCTGTACTACAGACATTTTATCTATGAAAGGTGTGTCACGTGGGGTGATGCCTGATCTATTGATTTCTGCATTGGCGCACTAAAGTTCACAACAGATACAATCCTCAGATAGCATAAGAAAATCTGTTTAAATCAGAGGAGTCTCAGGCAAAGCAAATCTGGTACACCTTTGAATTCCTAACCGTAGCTTGAAGCAAATGAACCCCGGCGCTATGGCATAAAAATAAATATTAATTTCCAGCATCTTCTCTATGATTTTTGAGTTAGAAACTCTTAACTAAAGAGAAAAGAGTAAGAGAACATCGTCCAATTATACAGTAAAATCAGTCATGTATTGCATTATTTATGGAATTTCTTTAGTCGTGTTTTACCTTTATCTTGTCTTCTACATGACATATCATATTCATTTCCGTTAGGAACATTTTTGCATCTCAAAAAACTCATAAAAAAGAATAAGTTAAGATTTATTCTCACTATTCACCCATGGATTGTTCTTGAAACATTCTGATCCTTCAAAGCAGGTCATTTTACTGCTTGTTATGATATATCATGCACTTTAATTTTGCTACATTGTTATCCATAAATTATTGCAAATAGAAACTATAATTAATCACTGAAGTTTTCCACAAATCTCAGCTAAATTTGAATTCATATGCTAACATCCAGAAAACAATATTAGACAACCTGACCAGGGAGAAGAAAAAGACATAGGAAACAAATTAAGCTGGAAGTATAAAATGAAAAGAACATAAAGAATTTTGGAATGATCAGAGTAACGGAACATGCACTCATGAGGAGACCAACATCCAATACAAAGTGTTTGTGTACATTTAGAAGATGGGCCAGGATAGACACATATTTTATTAAAACCCCAATTTATGATTTTGGTTATTTTTGATGAATTAATGTTGAGATTTGCCTCTGAACTGCATTGCAAGTTGCAAATCTTATTTTTTTTTTTCTGAACAATTTTAGGTGTTGAAATTTGAGACATAGTGCTTGTGGAGTATTATGATAGAGATATGTTTCAGCATCAAAACAGACTTCTAAATGAAAATCCAGTTTGGACATTATTTTTGTCCTCTGTTTACCTCTACGCATTTCACTCATAATGAAAATATTCAAGTTATTCCTCCTTGTCTCAAAAAGTGATAGTATTTTCTACTTCATTGCAAGGCTTGAACAATAATTTTCATGTTTACTCAACTCCCTTATTTTATAGACTTCCTGTATATTTTAATGCCCTAATCAGGCATCTCCCTATGGTGAGCTTTTTTTTTGCCTGTGAAATCTGGTGAGTGACCTTATCTCAATCCTTGAGCCCTTCCATCATATTTTCTTCCCTTTTCCTTTGAGGAGGGGGAGTGAGAGAGTGGCTATGATGGTTTTCAGCTACCCAGCAGGGTAAAACCACCACAAGATGCCTTCTAAAAAGACTGTTTTTCACTGGCTGCTCTTTATCAAATGCAAGGCCATACCTTTCTTCTTTCACCAACTGCCCATTTGAATTAGGATATCCACCAGGATATCTCATACGGTCAAGCTGAAATCTAGTGCAAGGCAAGCTCAGGTAGAGATATAAAGAGACTTAGTTACTTTCTGACAACACTCTATGTGCTAATGCTTACTTAGTTCTCATTGACTGAAAATCCTAATTATGTTAATTAGGGTATGGCTGTGCGTATGGCTTATGTTACCTCATGGTAATGCAGTCCTTGTGGCCATCAGTCTGTTTTTTTATGCTGTGGAAAAAAGTTAAACACAAATCTTTGGTCAAAATTTAGCCTCAAAACTGTATGTGATGCTTGATACTCTTTGTCAAAAATCTGTTTTTTCTTTTTAATGTTTTTGTTTTTCTTTTTCCTAAGCAATAGAAACAAAATCTTCTTTAAAGTTGTCTGAACCTAATTTCATATGTAGCTACATGCTGAACACATTAAATTGTAAATAGTCTTAGAATTATCTTCTAAAACTCAGTAAATTATATTAAGGCAGTAATGACTGAGGCCAGAACAAGGAAACCATGTAGAGAGAATTACCTAGCTGAAGAACTGAAATAGCATGCACGCTTCCATAACCTCTGTCCATTGTAATAAAAATTGCTTCTGAACTACTTTGTTGTTTATAGGGTGAAAGTCTTGGTTCAGGGAATGGGGAAAATGGATAGGGTTAATAGAAACTCTGGGGAAAAATTATCTTTAATAAAGCAATTAAAGGAACATCTTGGATCTTGTTTCTCTTCCTTTCCTTTGACGACTTTAGAGTATTGACTGACATCTAGTCAACCATGGTTAAAGAAACAATAGTTTTCTTGGTTGCGGTGATTTAATTGTTTTCAACATTCCTGTCTTTGTGATGTATTTCAGGCTGTATTTGTAGCTGTTTCACACTGCAAGTATCACTGCCAAATTTAGCATCACAACAGACAGCAAGGGTACAGACTAAATCCTGGGAAGAAGATAGCAAACACAGGTCAGGAATACAGATAGAACGGGTTACCAAGATTTAATATTCTCTAGTGGTTTACAAGTGTTTACAGAAATTATCCAGTTTCCTGGCCCAATGCAGTCAACTACTCTCATGGCGCACTTACTGGAACCTGGCAGAATGTGCTGGATGAATATTTGATTTTCATCACAAGAGGGACACCTGTTTGGAAGGGACACTATGAACAGGAAGCAGGATGTGGTTCCATCAAATCATTGTTGACTGCCTAGATGTACTTGACCTCAGTAATAATGAAGGATGGTCAATCCTATCTGAAAAGCTCTTGAACTCAAGGGATTCTCAGATGACATTTCTAGTCTATTTTGGTCGTTGTCAAGCATTCACCACTGTAAAGTGTTCTTTTCAGACATAATTGTCTGAATGACATAAAAGCAGTATCTCATGGCACATTCTCTTTTTTTCCCCATACTGATGGAAAATTGAGTAGTGACTTTTTTTTTTTTTCCTTAGCCCTTCTTTTTATTAAAATATAAAGACAGAAAGAAAATTTTAGATTGGGCAAAAATATGTAACATATAAACCAAATAGTACAGGAAGTTTAAAATGTGGGGATTAAATGAGATAAATGCTAATGCACTTCATAATTATGAACCTCTAGTCTGAAAATGCCTTCAGTGTGAAGTTACGTCTACATCACTATGGCCAACAGTGTTACTAGCCTTGATCAAAGAGTGAGAAGATTCAGGAAGGCCTCACACCCTATATCTATAAGCATTCTCAGTGCATTTCACACTATTAATGAAATCAAGAAGCTTTTTTTTTGGTCTCAGTGGCTGTCATCTGTGGCTTATAATTTTTCAGCTGATACCTCATTTATAAAAATATATAAATCTGTCTAGGAGGAATTCAACAAAGGAACAAAGAGATAGGCAAAGACAGATTATTCTATTACACATATGGATCACTAGTACGGTATGTGTTTATATAAGACAAAATGAGGTCAAAGAAATAGAACTTGGTGTATAAACAGAGGTAGCCTCCTTGTACTAAATTTCTAGTCTCCTAGAAACACAGATACACAGAAATGCAAAAATTTATGAATAAGCTACATCCAAAAGAAATTACCACTAAACTGTTCAACTTTTTAAAATCTTGTTTGAAATCTGCAATATAGTTTGAAGGATATTGCTCAGTTTCAATATGTTTAAAAGATATATCACATATTGATGCAAACAAACTAAAACTATTTTCTAGTAATATAATACCTATTGGAGTCCTCATTGAATAATCCATGATCTTTTGAAGTGTTTCTTTATTTAAAATATATATATATTTTGGAAAATACTCAATATAGGGATTATTCTTCATTCATATAATTAGTTTGCTGTTACACATCAATTAACATTTTCAAGCATCAGTTCCCAAGTACTCCATTAGTGGACAAATGGTCTTTTATTTACCATTTTACTGCCCATAAATTTGAAGAACTACATAACATTTGTTGAACAGTCCTGCACAATTCATATGGAGATGGAATTATTTTAAACTCTACTAATTAGACATTTAATTTACTCTGATTTTATAGATCTTGAGTTCTCAGCAGATTGTTTATCATTTTTAAAGGCCTTCTGCTTTTTACTTGTCTTTATGTTTTAATCAAATAGGCATCTGTTACACTTACCTACATTTGGAATTCTTTATATTTCATTTGCTAATTTTTTCTAAATGTTTCTTGCATACTTTTTACTTTTTTTTTTCTTCTTTTTTGAATATATTCTGGGAAACAAAAATCATGCATTCATAAAGCCCTATTGCCATTTATGTTCTCCAAGAATACATAAATGTGTAATCTTTTTTTCTTTATACTTATTGTTTCCTTTGTTTGTATAACTCAAATCAATAGAGTACTTTACTTCCACAACATGGAGTAAACTAAAGAGGGTTTATGGGTAATAGGCTTTTCAAAGTCATATCACATCAACAATCTCAACATCGTATATCTACACAGACACTTACAACAGTGCTATATTAAAGGAGTGTCTCACCTGCCTTTTTAAAAGAGCAGTGTTTTTGCAGTTTAATCGCCAAGAGATAACAACATATCCCTCCTGCAAAAACAGGTTTGTTGGAGTAGGTATTACTGATATTTCTGCTGAGTAACTGCATTAAGATATGTGTTTGCTTGTTCCATGCTTTTTAAATTCCACATACATAGTTTTACTTTTTGTAGCTGCAGTCACAGTATTATCTAGTGACTGTGTCTGAGTGGGCTGTAATTGTATTGAGATCTGGAGCCAGCATTGCTTGAAGTATCATGAATGTTCCAGTTTTGTTCCTGAACCTAACCTGGCATTTTTCTCTTTCTATGCTACGGTGGTTTTGCCCTGCTAGGCATAGCCACTCTCTGTCCCCCTCCTCAAAGGACAAAGGGGTGAAAATATGATGGAAAAGGCTTAAGGGTTGAGATAAGGTCAGGGAGATCAGTCAACAATTACTGTTATGGGCAAAACTGACTCAGCATAGGGAGATTAATATAATTTATTGCCTATCACTAGTAGAGTAGAGCAGTGAGAAGCTAAAAGCAAACTAAAACCACCTTCCCCCCCATCTACTCTCTTCCACCTCTTCCCCCAGCGGCGCAGGGGAACGGAGAATGGGGACTGCGGTCAGTGTCTGCCGCTCCTTCACGGTCCCTCCCTGCCCCTGCTCCCCGTGGGGTCCCTCCCACGGGATGCCGTCCTTCCTGAACTGAGCCTGTAGGGGCTGCCCACAGGCAGCAGCTCTTCAAGCACTGCTCCCACACGGCTCCGTACCACGGGGTCCATCCCCCAGGAGCAAACTGCTCCAGCACGGGTCCCCCACGGGCGGCAGCTCCCCCCAGACCCCCTGCTCCTGCGTGGGCTCCTCTCCACGGGCTGCAGCTCCGGCCCGGGGCCTGCTCCTGCGGGGGCTCTCCATGGGCCGCAGCCTCCTCCAGGCCACATCCACCTGCTCCACCGGGGGCTCCTCCACGGGCTGCAGCGTGGAGATCTGCTCCGTGTGGGACCCATGGGCTGCAGGGGGACAGCCTGCTCCACCAGGGGCCTCTCCACAGCCCGCAGGGGAACTGCTGCTGCGTGCCTGGAGCACCTCCTGCCCTCCTGCTGCACTCACCTTGGGGGCTGCAGGGCTGCTTCTCACTCCTCTCTCCCAGCTGCTGTTGCATGGTGTTTTTTTTCCCTCTCTTAAATAATCTGCTCTCCCAGAGGCCCAACCAGGATCACTCACTCACTGTCTTAGCTCTGGCCAGCACTAGGTCCCTTTTGGAGCCTGGAGCTGGCTCTGATCTGACATGGGGCACCTGCTGGGCTCTGCTCACAGACGCCGCCCCTGCAGCGTTCTTGCTACCAAAACCTTTCCATATAAACCCAATGCATGTGCTTCCATGAGAGTACAGGAATTGTGCCCATCTTTTGCACTGTGTTAGTGTTATTCTTAAGGACAGGAAATATATTCTTTAGAATCAGTAACATTTTTTGTTTTATTTTATTTTATTTTATTTTATTTTATTTTATTTTATTTTATTTTATTTTATTTTTTTGAACTGATCTATTCACATACAACTCTTCTACCCCACTAATTTCTGTTATTTAAGGGGCCTTACTTACTTTTCTATGGGCTTTCTGTACTTTACTGGTCCTGTTCAGAGTACGTTGTTCTACTGGCTAAATGCTTGGCAAATGTTTTAATTGTTTTAATACACAGTTACCTGTTCATCTAAATTTTATTTTTTTTTTTCCATATTTTGTCCTTCTGTGAAATGGTGCAAGAGAAGCCACTACAGGAATTTCTCTTCTGGGATTTCATAGTACTTTCTTAGCAGACCTTTTTAATTTTGTGATCACATACTGCAGACTTGCCAGTCCAGAGCACAGTAGGTTGTCAGGAATGTTCCCTAAGGAGCTGTGATTTGCTCTAGCTTGTGTTCAGTGGCCAAACAGGGTGCATACTGTACCCAAGAGATTTCTTTAACAGTGGTGAACAATATTTTTTTTTCTTCCAAGTTTAGTTTTATTTTGCAGCTCTCATTGATTTTGGTGGCTCTTGGTTTTCTTCCTGCAACTGTTCTTGTGTTGCTTTATTGTTATTTGATTTTGAGGTGACAGTTCCTGCCTGGTGGGAGAGTGTTATCCAAATTGTTGTTCCACATTTTTTCTTCTGTTCCTTCAGCTCTTACAAACATCATATAATTTCCTGAATGTGTCTCCCTGCCTAAATCACATCTGGTATGGATTCTAATGTTTCCTGAGAAAAAGCTTTAAATCTCTTGGATTCTTCTCTTCATTCAAGTCAAATCTGATGCCTCCTGTTTCTAGCATGTGATCAGTGGGACTTAACACAAAGCTGCATTCTGTTGTGATGCAGTCTTTTGTGTGTGCTGCTGCTGGTGGATAATACCATCAGATTTCTATCATTCACCAATGTTGTTAACGTAAGGCAGTGACAATTTTGATGCCTGTTTGTTAATATTATAGTTCTTCTCCCTTATTTTTTGGCCTATCTCATGTATGTAAACTCTACAAAGGACACTCAACAGACCAAACATTTTCCCATCCAGAGTCTGAGCCGGCAATATTCATATTGTGCATCCAGGACATGAATACATAGCCTGCAAAAGGTAAATGGGGTACACTGTCTTCTTGTCTGTATAACATGAGTTGACACATATGTGGATTAACTGGTGTCATTCTTTTCTACTGCACCTATAAAGTTAATCCATGCCTCTTAACTTTTCATCTATGCCACACATGCTACTTTTGACACTGTTCTTAAGTACAGTCATTGCAGTATATTCAATACCATCTCTATATTTGTAAACATACCCATTTTGCAATGTTCTGGTATGCATCACACATCTTCAAAGAGATCAGGAAATTTTTCCCAAATCTTCCCTGATGTAAGGCATACTTCTGTGGATCTGTGATTGAATTTGTCTGTAATTCAGTTTGCTCTATGGGAAGCAGTAATAATAATGCTCACTTTCTGATGCTTTTATTGTGTCTAAATTAATTTAGACTGAAAACTCTTTTAGTATAAAACCTCCTGGTCTCTGTGCATATTGCATACACTGTACAGTGATATTCTAGTCTTCCTAGTGGCACGTATAATATTTTTGCAGTGAGTACAGAATTTAGTTTCTAATCTCCTACAGATAACATAACAAAGGACTGGTATCAAAAAGACTACTGGGATAAGTGCTGATAAATCAAAAAAAAATCTTTTAAAAGCATGCTTTATAGTCACTTACCCTACATAATACTCAATTTATCACTAACAGACCTTTAAAAAACAGAGGAAGAAAAACCAGACTGATAGATTAATTTTACACTACAGATTTAAAAAACTAGGATATAGGTTTCTTAAACCACATGACGAGGTACTAGCTGTTTCACTTCTATGCTTCTAGTGCAGAAAACGACAGATGGTATCTTAACACAACCTCTGAGTGGAGAAGCTATGCCCATAAAACATTCCCCTTTTTCTGTGGTCTAAGAGCTACACTGCTTTAAACAGAGACCTTTATTTGCCTGATTCTGAAAATATGTTAATCCAGTAACATCTCATTACATATACTTTTAATGGAATTTCTCTAGTAATTTGTTGAGAAAAGATAATACTCTGTGTATGGGTAAGAAAGTATGGCTAATCTTGGAACCTATGATCACAAAAGAGAAGGGAGTATTAATAACTTAGATATTAAATGAAGTGTTTCCCCAAATTCTGATTCATTTATTGTCAGATGTTCAAGCACATAGGCATCAGAAAGCACAAAGTGTTTACTTGTCTACCTATGCTAGAAAAAAAGGAGGTTGAAACTCCCTGTGAAAAAAAATGTGACTGAAATTGTCAGTAATGATTTACTTGAATGACAGAGATATTTTCAACCATTTGTTTTGAACTTTCAAATGATGAGTACCTTTGCTGAGCATATTTAGCAGATAATTCTGTTTTATTTTTCTGTGAACCAAATAATTCAGCATATCGTCTAGCCCACTTTAAAGCATTCAGTGTGCAAAGAAGAAACAGAAGAAGAAGTATTTTCTTTCATACAATAAAGCCATCGCAAAACTAATAAGCATGAGATTACAGAGTAAACTGGAGAATGTAATCTACGTGAGTAAGAATATGGATTTACTCATGTATTATTATGAAAGCAGAAGGGCTGAGATCAAGTAAGCAATATTTGTGCAAACCAATTGAAATCATAATGGTCATTCTCTTTGGCTTGTAGAGAGGTGGTAATGAAGGGAAGAATGAACTTCATTTAAAATTGCAGCTGTATTGGTGTTAACATAGGAGAAAGGCTACTGTCTTTTTTTCTTTTCCTCATATTTTTCTTTTTATCTTTAGGTAATATCCTTGTGGCTTTCCTGCAGCACTAATGTGGATCATGACTGTTACAGAAGAAAAAAAGTATCTCCCTTTTTGTCTTTCTTATATCAAGGGATTGAATACCTAGCAGAAGTCCTGGTGAAATGTCAATATTACAACAATGTTACAGCAGTATTGCACAAAATTATTTTAGTTGTGAATGTTACGCATTGCATTCATGCACTGATACCACCTCTTGAAAAAGACTTTTTTTTTTTTTTCCCCAACTGATTAAAAGCTGTTGGCTTTGCTCAGATACAGAGAAACTGACATACCCTGTAATGAACAATTCAAAAGATAGAAAAAGATCTATAAAGAGCTTGTTTTGTAAAGAGTACTTTAGACATATGGAATTTAAATATGCACAGCTGAGAACAATATAAGTACAGAAACAGAATATATGTTTTCATAAAAGAATTTGAAGTGGTCTACGCACTTCACCCTTTCACTAATTCATTGGAAAGACACTTTTTCCCACTCCTATTGTTTCATCCTTTCATCCGTTACCAGTATATTCATATGTGAAAAATGTATTTTTCTATCAAATCAGGAACTTAAGCAGGTAAAGAACATATATTAGTTTCCTATATGCAACTTTTTTTTTTTTTCTTCTGTATGTAAGTTGTACATATTGCCATTTTTATCGTAAGGTATATAACTGTCAAATAAACTTTAGAGATTAATACAGTCTGAAATGTGTTAAGATTACACTAGTGCATTAATTCCCAAATTGATCATTTCCAAAGAAAAATAAATCTAATTTAATTTCTTTGTACTACTAACCACTTTAATTATTTATGTAGACAGTATAATTCAAATGTACCCAAAGTTTTGAAATGCTACAATTATCAGTAACTAAACAGAACTAATGAATCTGCCCCCCCCAAGCTGTTATTGAGTATAACATTCTGTAATAACAAAATAATTGTCTCAATATTTCTTGAAATTTTGCTTCTTCCTGGTAGACCTCATGACTGAAGACTTTTGTGTGAAATTTTGGAAACGAATGCTTTTATTAGTAGACAAAACTACAAGGAACAATATAGCAACAGAATTCTTGGATGGACATGCAGGCATACTTGAAGATAAGAAACTCCTATTCACCTGCTTGTGAATTGCTCCAAAGACTCCTGGCCACAGTCGTATTTGCCAAGAACAGAATGCGCAAATCATGCAAGTTGCTTTCTGGGAGGTCTAAAATGTTATTCGAGTCTGACATGCCATTGCCCTAAGGAATTACAGCAGTGAAATCCATGTCCTTTCCTCTCAATGACCATGCAAACAGTAGTTGAAATATGGTATTATAAAATTGTTAAAATATTTTTTCTTCTTCTAGAGTCACAATAAATTCCTAAAAAATGTACTGCTAAAATGTATAATCTCTATACATATAATTGCTTAGAAGCTTTTCACTTTCCACATTTTCAGAAGCATTTACATTTATTTGAAATGTGACTGCATTAAGCAGTTTCTTTGTGTAATGGAGGTAAATAGGAAAAAGGACATTCTCTCCCCCCCCCCCCCCCGCCTTTATTTATTTATTTATTTTATTGGTTAGTGATAATGTCTTAAACTGAAAGTTTGAGATACAATCAGAAACACTATGAAAGTCTTCACTGAACTCATCTTCTTCACTGGGCCTGATTCACAACTTCCTAAGAGTATTGGCAGTTGTATTCAGCATTCCCCAGGAATCCGAAATTATGAAGCAAGTCTCTAAAATTATACTTGTACTGCTTGTATAGACATATTCAATTTTCTTGTTGGAATATCAGATCTTTAGAAAGTAGCCAGATGTTTTACTGGAATTAAGAGGTAATCATACTCGTTTTTATACTCATGGTTTTAGAAGGGTAAATTTTTTGTTATAATCTTGTGATAACCCATTGCAAGGTGCATTCATATTGCAGATTTTAGTTTTGATCCACTCACCTCTATATTATGCAACAGTTTAATTCTGGAAAATGATTAAAAATAGATTATGACTCTTTTTATCCTAATAAATTTTTCCTTTCACTTTTTATTTTTGAGATATGTTTCTCCTGGATATAATTTTAAATAGTATAGTGAATAGTGTAAATAATGAATTAATTTATGTACAAGATATAATTGATTGAATTCACACATTTATCTTCTATGCAGTCACATAAAGCAGTTTCACAGACATGAGGCTTGCATATTCAGCTTTCCACACAGTAAAGGTGCTTTTTATTTGTTCATTTTCATAAGGTTTTGTTTTAAGTCTATTATAAACTGATTAGCATGAGCACTTTACTTCCTCACCATTCATGATTATATTTATTTTGGTGAACAAGGTAAAAATGGACCATAAACCTTCCATTGCTCTTGTTAACTTAGAACATCTGCTCCAGTAATATGCACCTGGTTGGATAACTTTGACATCTGGGAATCTTTCAGTTGATGGACTTAGCCTTACTGAACATGCCAGCAGAGATGATGAAAACATGATTAGATCTATTTCATGGTATTCTTTTTGTAGTCCCACGTACCTTTGCCAAAGCCATAGCCTGCTGGTGTGATTCATACACACTTTTTTTTTTTTTTTTTCTTATTTGGACAGTTAGTTATAAGCTTTATTTTGTAGTACCTGCCAAAAAACAATATATACCTCTGATGCTCTTATGAAAGCCCATAAAGAATATATTTGCTAGTGATATGTAGATTTCAAGGAAGACACAATACCAGGAAAGGTTGGCAGGCAGATGAACAGCAGCTCTCTTTAAACATGTATTATGCTCCTGATAAGTGAGATTGCCAAAAAGGTTTGTAGCACCATACTGACAAGTTTCACTTCAAGAACTGCATTCCTTTAATGTAAAAAGGTGAATGGAAGCTGGTGAGCTTCAATCAGAACTGTATCACAGGATTTAGGGACAGTTTCAGATAATAATGATCTCTGTCCAGAAAGTGTGCAGAAAAATAAACTGGGAAAGTAATAAAGCTTTATCCCTTGTCAAGATTGTATGTTTGTTTTGCATAATATCATCTCAGTTCTCAACAAACATTTGCAAGGCAGTCTAAAAGATGAAAAGCAGCCAAGTAGCATTATAGCTGTCACTTCTGGAAACTTTTATTTTCCCCTGAGGAAAAGAAAAATAAAAATCTTTTCCTCCATCTAATTTTGAATTCATGTTAGCTGATATGTAATCTTTGATTCCAGCTATTGTTGAAGTGTGTGCATGTGTGAGTACGCATATGTAGCAAATGGGTGGATTACATACACCCCCACAGATAAGTCATCATATGTTTATGTAGAAATGTACAATGCCGACCTCTGCATTGAACCAAATCAGTACACAGTATTTTTCTCTCCATGATTCATTTTTAATTATTTTGCATCCTCTAGTTAGTTTATCTTTTATGATCATTACCTGAACAATTGATCCAAAAAATTCAGCTTTCAGACCGATGTCCTCTGAGTCTAATGCCGATGTCATCTATGTGCATTCTGTGAAAATTAAGGTTCTTGTTATTATACAGTTAACTCAAGCTTGGCATGATTTAACTACTTCTCTTACAAGTAAATGTCCAAGCATTTGCAAGTAGGATACTAATGATATGTAAAAGACAATGTGTTTTTTTTTTTTAACTATCATCCCATTGTATATATTTTACTGTTTTTTGCAAAGCTGAGTATGGTGTTGAGAGAGAGAGGACATAAAGGCTTAATATATTTGTTTTTTAATGATTATTTTCAGTCTTTCAAATTTGCAGAGATTTGAAAGACTACTGAACCAGCATGTCTTAGTAAAATGTTGTATGCCAATCCTTTCTCCAAAGAGATGAGCAGTGTGGTAGGTCCCCCTGTTTTGTTGTTGTTGTTGTTGTTGTTGTTTTTTTCAGGTGAGTCCCAAGTGGGTTGCTAAACACAGTGAGTAATGGCTTGCATTGGCTTACATCACGAGTTTCTGGTGATTGCCTCTTTAAAGTGATTACCTCTCATCAATAAATTATTTTACTGATGATATGCATGCACATTTGTATGTACACCTACTTAGTCATGCTTTTTCTATAGCTAATGGAGAGAGAGATCTTCAGAGAAAGAAAATAACAAAATAAACAACAAGAACAACCAAAACCAAACCCACCAACATTCTCCCTCTCTACATATCAGTGTTAGGCTAGAAAGGTTAGAAATGGCTAGGTCTGGGTATGCCTCTCTCTATGGAAGGTGACTTTATGACTAGTTTAGATAGCCCTCTCACTTTGACTGTTCAACGTGATGGCTTATCTCTCAGGGAAGACTAATCCACCAGCTGTTCCTTAAAGGTTATGAAGTGAATATAATGCATGGAAAAGTGATGTAATGAACACCTCTGGGAATGAAGCCAAGATTTCTGACTCTGGAGATGTTTATATCAGATGTTCCTAAGATGAAACGATGAAACTGTGAAATATGAAAGCAGTGAAATTTGGGAGGGGGCATGTCCTGTTTGCTTTTGCTTTTATCATCTTTGAAGCTCTCTCCAACTGAGACTTTCATATCTTGGGTTCTAAATACAAAGCTGAGACACAAAAGGTCCTCTGACATGTTTTTTAAGAAATGAGTAGCCCAACTTTATGGGCAAAGCCAAACTAAGTGTGCTCAATGATTGGACGATAGGTTGTAGATTATAATGGGCTTAGTTTTGAAGATAAACATCAATGTAAGGATTAGATGTGTCTATTATTTAAAAGATGTTAAGTATCAAATCTGTTAAGTATTAAATCTGAGGTCTCTTATTATCTGACAAACTGTTACGAGAAAAACAGGCCTTCCAGAGGTGTACTTCCTCTCATCCTCAAGGAAGACTTCAAGTAGAAGCAGTCATCCACTGGTGATTTGTCTTTTTCTCCATTAACTCAAGATAACTGAAGAAGACTAGATGATACTGAGTTTTGAGATTAGATGAGATAGTTTCCATCAACCCAGTACTCATCTCTTGTATGTCATGTGAGGATTTTGTTGTAAATTTTCAATGGTGGGAAGATTTGTAATGCCCTCGCTTAGGCTTTTGCCTGAAAAATGGGCATTTATGTCTTTAACTTGATAAAAGTTTGTTTGTTTGTTTTCTCCACTTTCAGACCTGATGTAAAAAGAAAAAAGAAACCAAAAGACTAAAACCTCAATTATTATTATAAATTCCTGTAACCTAGTAGTATTATTTTAAAATACCAAGTTCAATTAAAGAGAAAATGGAAAGGGAAGGGAAGGGAAGGGAAGGGAAGGGAAGGGAAGGGAAGGGAAGGGAAGGGAAGGGAAGGGAAGGGAAGGGAAGGAAAAAGAAAGAAAGAAAGAAAGAAAGAAAGAAAGAAAGAAAGAAAGAAAGAAAGAAAGAAAGAAAGAAAGAAAGAAAGAAAGAAAGAAAGAAAGAAAAGAGAAGAAAAGAGAAGAAAAGAGAAGAAAAGAGAAGAAAAGAGAAGAAAAGAAGAAAAGAGAAGAAAAGAGAAAGAAAAAGAAAAGAAAAGAAAAGAAAAGAAAAGAAAAGAAAAGAAAAGAAAAGAAAAGAAAAGAAAAGGAAAGGAAAGGAAAGGAAAGAAAAGGAAAGGAAAGGAAAGGAAAGGAAAGGAAAGGAAAGGAAAGGAAAGGAAAAGGAAAGGAAAGGAAAGGAAAAGGAAAGGAAAGGAAAGGAAAGGAAAGGAAAGGAAAGGAAAGGAAAGGAAAGGAAAGGAAAGGAAAGGAAAGGAAAGGAAAGGAAAGGAAAGGAAAGGAAAGGAAAGGAAAGGAAAGGAAAAGGAAAAGGAAAGGAAAGGAAAGGAAGAAGAGAAGAAGAAGAAGAAGAAGAAGAAGAAGAAGAAGAAGAAGAAGAAGAAGAAGAAGAAGAAGAAGAAGAAGAAGAAGAGAAGAGAAGAGAAGAGAAGAGAAGAGAAGAGAAGAGAAGAGAAAAGAAGAGAAAAGAAGAGAAAAGAAAAGAAAAGAAAAGAAAAGAAAAGAAAAGAAAAGAAAAGAAAAAGAAAAGAAAAGAAAAGAAAAGAAAAGAAAAGAAAAGAAAAGAAAAGAAAAGAAAAGAAAAGAAAAGAAAAGAAAAGAAAAGAAAAGAAAAGAAAAGAAAAGAAAAGAAAAGAAAAGAAAAGAAAAGAAAAGAAAAGAAAAGAAAAGAAAAGAAAAGGAGAAAAGAGAAAAGAAAAAAAAAAAAGCTTGCCTGGAATCAAACAAGCCATAAAAAAGGCAGAAACAATGAAAGAATGAAATTAATGAATCACTTCACACACAAATACACACAGACACACACAAAATATCTTGTATTTAAGGGAAGGAAATACCTCAATCCCAGGAAATAATCTGGGATTGAGGTGGTTTTACAGAGATTGAATCTAAGTTTTTGGCCAAAATATCCTAACATGCTTCAACTGTAGTACAAATCATATGCAGTGCAACAGTTATACTGGAAATATTATGACATAATAAATAAATGAAGTTTTTTGCAAACCATGAAAAAGAAGTAAACTCTACTAAATGAGATAATAGTTTATCACCTACTCAGCTGGCAGAGCGGAACAAGAAAAGACTCACGAAATATCCCTTTCATTAAAGATATTAATTTACCCCCAAATACCTACAGTTTTCAAATCCCATAATCACCAAGGCTACCACAGCAATATTATCAATACCATTTTATGCCCTTTTAAAAAACTTTATTCTGTACATCATTAGGATGTTCCATTTAGCCCACATATTTCTTCTTGTGCATTACCAAATGTGTCAGTTCTATACTTATACATAATATACAATATATATTGTAGATGAAGAATTCAGGAATATAATACTATTGTAGTGGTATTTTGAAATCTGTTGAACAATGAGCATGCTAATCACTCAAAAATCATCCAAAATATGCAGTAAGCTTCATCTTAAAATACAGATAGATAATGAGGGAACAACTGGTTTCCTGGAAATAAAACACCCTAGTACCAGGTGTATTATAAGCAATAACATTAGCATTTTATTTTTAACTTTATTTGTACTATTATCTAGAGCAAAACCCAAAGAAAATGTAGATCTATCTAAAGAAGTCGGGAAAGAAGTCATCGCAGTCCAAAGATCAAATGACCCCTGCAAGAAACACTGCAAGATGTGATCAGCAATGATTCTGTGATAAAGATTCACAACTCTGTTGAACTGCTCAATCAGAGCTTGCACATATCTTACTAAAGCACATTTAGGATTTCTCTTTTACTGGAGATGGCTGGTCTCTCCTAAAGAATAGAATCTTAATTCTGAATGATGTGATTCTTGCAGGTGTAAGCAAAAAGATAACTGGTCATCAGTATACAGCAGAAGAAAGTCATCATGCATTTCTTTTTCAGTATGTAATTATTGAGAAATATGGCTGTAGGCTAGAATCAGGCTTTATACCAATGCCTTTATATTGCAGAAATGTTTGCTTTTCAAAACTCTCAAATAAATGAAGAGCTTGATATAACAAAGTTTAAATAAAAACTTTAATGCACAAGTGATTAAACACATTTAAGCTATCAGTATTCTTTTAAGATTCCTCTACCTTATCAAGTCCATGTCACGTAAAAGTTAGCAAAGTATGATAATCTGTTGATTCTCATTGAAAGTGTGGATTGATGACAGACATTCAGTCTCTGTGAGACTGGAAACAGCACAAAGAGTCAAAGGTATAAGGTAAAAGGAAAGTATTTTTCAGTATTCATTTTTATATATATTTGGACAGTCACAGATAGAAAATCATTGTAGACCTTATCCATGGCATGTTTTATTGACCAGCAAAGCAAAACAAGCAAATAAACAACATCAAAAAAACAACACACACACAAAAGCAACACAATATACACAGAAGTGTATATCCTATCAAGAAATTACTAAAAGGAAGATTTTTATTTTTTCAGCAGGTACATTACATGCATTTTTCAAATAACTTTAAAAAGAAGCTGAGCATGAAAATTATGGATATGCACTGATAATATTTTACCTTCTGTGTCTTTCTAGCTGCTGTTATTTTACCTCTACTCACAATACTTCGGGATGAAATACGTTCCCTGAATTACTTCAGGTGCAGTGAAATAGCAAACAACTTAACTAGAAGCTGTATGGCACAACAACTGAGTGCTACTCAGACACTTCTAATTGCTCTTTTCACTTTTTTCCTTGAAGTTAGTTAAATTCCTATTTCTGAATATATTCTTGTATACATCCTACTCTGATTTCCATTGTCGATACAGACCAAGAAAAAAGTCAGTAGTTACCAGGTGTAAACTACGAGTACTGAGCAGCTATCATGGGTAGTGCAAGTGTGCTATGTTAGAGAGTATTTGACCATTATTCATACGAAGCCAAATATTAGAATACAAATCAATTCTTGCTACATTCCATAGCCTATGTCTTGGCATAATGGCCTCTGTTCTAATCAATATTTCCAGTTGCACTAGGTTTCTATAGGTGACATTAAAGTGAATATGAATTATTTTGGGATATAACAATATTGACCAAACAATTATCTTGTAAAACAGTGGATCATTACAGCCACTTTCCTTATTAAATGATTAATTTGGCATTTGAAACATGACTCTATGGCAGTGTCTTGCTACAAATAGATTCCATGCTTTCCGAATTTTCATAGAAGCACTTTTGCTTTTCTATTTGAAACAAAAATACTAAGTAAATTACACTAATATTGACAACTCACAACTTTTGATTACATTTTCAATTTATTTACTTCTTAAAGTACTTCCTAATTTTATGCCAAACATGTCTTTTAGGTAGTACCTCCCTAAATTTGTTTTTATGCTAGAGTTAGATTATTGGAGAAAGCTTTATGAGAAATTTTACGTATTTATTCTTAAATTTTCAGAGCATCAAGATGTGGCTTACCTGAATTATTAACTCAGCTTTTGGGATAAATCTTTTCACAGCTGCATATCTTAACCTTTTACTCTCATTCCTTTTCATTGCAGAGCTGGAAAACGAATGCATTTTTGTATTTACTAAAGTCAATGGGAAGTACAAATGTTTGACTCATCTGAAATTCAAGCTTTCTAAGTGCTGAAATACAGTTTTACAATACTAAAGCGACCTTCCCTCCCTGGCAACTTTTACTGTGTAGATAGAGGCTCTACAAGTATGAGATTCAGAATTTAAAACAGCAAAGCAATTGTTTATTGTTTAATACAAACAGAAAATAGGTAGGACAGATCAGCTACCAGCTGAGGCATAAATATTATTACCTCTCCTCAATCCATAAAGCCTTTTCTGGTCAGGTATCCTTGAGGGGCGGTGGAGCATAAAGCTGTGCCTTAGTTGTGCCTTGCAGTTGGCTGATCTGTAGTTTCCCTGCGTTGCAATCGTCTGATTCTCTTTTTTTTTCATGTTTTTCTCCCCGAATCCTTCACTGCTAACCACAACACTCTCTACAATTACATTTCTATGTTACTACTTTTCACACCTTAATAAATCTTTGCTAAATAAAATGCCAAGATTACCCAGCATTTGTACATTAAACCAGGACTTGGATCACAGAAACACAAGGCTGAAGGTCAAATTGACTTTTACAACCTGAAGTCAGTTTGAAGACAACAATCTTAAGTATCCAGCCCAGCTATATGCTTAAATATAATTTTTGGAGGGAGAGGGAGAAGACGAAGTTGTTTGCCTATAAGTCTAGTTGCCATTTGAGGCTCCTGGTTTCCAAGTGCTTTACAGAAGTCTGCAGGGCTCCCAGGAACTCTGTATCATCTCTGCCATTCCCTGCAGGTATATTCCAGCTTCCCTATGCACTGTATACCTATATTTAAGCATGTGAACGATGATCCTTGTATGACCACACAAAGTCCAACAATGAAGGTTAACAATTTTGCAGGTGTCTTGTGTTTTATTTGTTTATTTTATTGTAAACATTTCTTTCTTTACAAGGATTCATTTCAAAATCCACATATATTTGCATACATTGATACTAATCAGGAAATATTACTGATTAGCCATCTGTGGCAAGGTCCAAAAAGGTACCTGTTTACCACACTCCTAGCAACATTTTCTGCATGAATAAAATAGGAGTGAAGGCCTGACATACTATCTCAATCTGATCACTGGCAAGAGGACAAGATCCAGCAGAATGTTTACCTCAAGTAAGCAAGAAGGATCCAATATGTCTTTTTTCTAGAAGCTGGAATTTGTTGTAAATGAGGAGATTCCTGTTACTCAATACAATTTTCTTTTCCAAATTGAGATGAAATGTTACATTCCATTCTAGCAATCAGAATTTCACCTTACAGAGCTTCAGATGACATTACAACGATCAGACATTGCATGATAGATTTAAAAAAGCCCCGAATCTAATGAAGATGTACAATGAAGTGCAAACATGTAGATAAGTAACACTAAGTGCTGTAGTGCTAATTAGAATTATGAGGATCAGAACAAGATTAACAAGGTAAATAGGAAACCCATGGGATAGGACAGTGTGTCCATGAATACCCAGAGCAGTAAACCAACTTTCTGTGAAACTGTAGGGACATACTGATAATTGGGTAAGTAAATCCACATGAGAAAAATCCCTCTTCTGATATCAAGGCTTTCTTTTTTTTTTTTTTTTTAATTGTTGGTAATTGTTGGTAGGGTGTTTTGGTTGGTTGGTTGTTGGTTGGTTGTTGGTGGTTGTTTTTTTGGTTTTTTTTTGTTTGTTTGTTTGTTTTGGCTTGGAGGTTAGAAAAGAATATTATATCAGAAGTTAAGTAAATGGCAAACATGAAGAATGAGAATGATTAGTTGTTGGAATCTGGAAAAAGAAATGTAACTAAAAGGCAAAATTAATCCTTGAAAAAAATCCCTACCTTTAACTACCATGGTCAGAACTGGCTCTTAGCGAAGATTTATTAAGGAAAGGAGCTGAGGTGTTGCTTGGTCTTGGACCCAAAGAATATTACAGCAGGAAACTGACTTTTATTTTTGCTCAGTTTTCACTTGCATGTGTAGTTAATAAATAAATAAATAAATAAATAAATAAATAAATAAATAAATAAAATAAAAATAAAAAGTCATGCAGGCAGTATTTCCAGTATAAATGACAAATGTTCAAAAACTACAAGGAAAAACAGTCTCGTGATATTTAGTATTATACAACCCATCCAACTTTTCTACACAGAGTAATAGGACAGCTCTTAATGGAACATTTTCACAGAAATAATATTGAAAATTTCATAATAAACCTAAGCATTGAAATTAAATAAGAATACAATCACAGGATTAAAAGCAAGGGGAATGTGGGTAGGATAGGGATGCAATAAATAATTATGGAAGTTTTTAGTGCTGTATGTAATTAGAATGCAAACCAATATTGAATGGCAGAAGACTTGCTGAAGAAAAGGCTAAGGGGTCTAGTAGAAGAGGGGATGGAAAACTAGATACAACTTATCTGGGGTGAAAGAAACACTACAACTATTTCATCTGGCAGAGTGATGAGCTCTCAAATCCCTCCTCAACACCAGGCAATACTTCCCTGTAAAGTTACAGAGTCAGAAAACATAATGAGTTTACACTAAGCAGGAAGTTTCTACTAATTGACAGTCGGACCTCCTCCGCTCCACATGCCCTCAAATTAAAAGGAATAGTCAAACAAAACCAAAAAATTCCCCACCAACATCTGCATAGTCCAAGAATTCTTGAAACATTTACCAGCATTAAAGCAGTAAAAGGCTGTGCTTTAGTAATGCTCAAATGCTTCTATTTTCAACTGAAAAAACAGAACGTGTATCAGCCCAAGAACGGCTCCAGTGTGGAAAAATCGCACACGGTTACTTTCTGTTGCTTCTATTTCAAAGCAATCTGTTGCTTTCTTTTGTTCCTTTGCTTTTGTTTCTCCACTTTTGTTTCTCCATGCTGCATTTGCACAGGTGTAAGTCCTTTTCACTGCCAGATGCTGTTCTCATGCTAGAGTGGAGTTAGCACATCGGCCATATCGGAGTACAAGGACTTGTCCCGTGGTTCAAGTGTTTGCCTGAGAAGTGAGACCTGTTTCATCATACCTTGTGTTGTCTCAAGAAAACTATTCTTCAGTGATTTCTTTAGAAAGTTTGCCAATGTTAAAGAGGAACTATGAGATGCCAAGTTACTGCTCTGGTACAAGTGAGTTGAAAAATATCTGCTTTCAGCCAGGCAGAATGAAGATCTGCACTTAGATGTCTAACATCTGCTTTCTACTCAGCAAACCACTGAGGAAGACAGGAACAAATTTCCCAATAGGATCCTCCACAGGAGGGAAAACTCTTCAGACTTTTGATGAACAGCAGCTAGTCCTGCACAGTACATATCTTGTGACACTGTCACAAGTTATGCACCATCCAGACTCATGTTGCACCTACTTTCACAGTAACCTTTTTTCCCTTCCAAAATTGAGTAAAAATATCGTTGCTTTTTGATCTATTGAAAAAATGATATTTCAAGACAAAAGAATTTGAATTCCAATGCACAAGAAAAGGTCATTTTTAAACCTCAAGTCTGTCAGAAAATAAAGCTGCATTCTCCAGCATGCTTGTATGATATTAGGTGCTGTAAGCTGATAGACAGGCACAGCCATCTTTTATGGGCTCCTGACAAGGAAGGAAAGTGTAGTATATGTCTACAGAATTGTTATGGAAAATGAGAATCTCTTAACAAGTGACATACATTCAAAATGTCATTTGGCACACCAACAGTGATACAAGAGTCCAGAGAAATACAGAGGTTTTGTTTCTTTGTTTGTTTGTTGTTATTGCTGTTTTTTGTTTCTTTGTTTAGTTTTAGTTTTTTTTGTTGTTGTTGTTTTTTTTTTAGGCTAGAGTCCAACGTCAAAAGTTCCACAGTAGGACAAACTACAAATGAGCCTATGCACAATGGCAGGACTACTGTACAAACAACCCAAGAAGCTGGTAACAAAAGATGGTATCACAGCAAAGAAAGAAACTGCTTTCCCTTGATTTTTCAGTAAACTGCAAAACCTGCTTTGTTTTCTGAAGATCTGAATCTAGTAGCTCAGAAGTATAATTTCTTGTCATTAGTTTAAGGTAGTTGAAATATGTTGCTGAAAATTATGAATAGAGAATAGGCAAAAAGAGTATGTTATGTTATGTAAATTGAGATAAAAAGAAATGGAAAATAATATTTTTCCTTAGTTTTTGAGCTTCTTTTCTTCTAGGAACTCTATCAGTGATAAGCCAGATGTTAACACTGCTGTGTGACAGTGATAACAGTGATATACACTGTCATGCACATAATTTGTTTTCTTAAAATCCCTATGTAATCATATTAAGCATCATATGCATGGCAGTGACACTGATTTAGTGAGAGAAAAGTGTAAGGCAGGGATGAAATAGACATATTTGGTAAGACTAAATCCCTAAACACTGATGCCGTTAAAAGTTTAAAGTAGCATTTTCATGCTTCCGGGCAGAAATAAATGTTTGAAAAGTTGCATGAAAAAGGAAGCTCACTGATTAAATGTTATTAGCAATGGGACTACATACCAGCTCACACCAAGGAACATTTAAATCAAATATCCTAGATTTTCCAATTATCAAAGACAGATTATGAAATCATAGCATATGTCACTATACATGTGCTTGTGTATATATAAAATCATTTTTATACTGTCAAGTTCAAAATGCTTTCTCATTAGTAGTTGACTTGGACACTAAGGTTAAAAACATTGACCTATTTTAAATGAGACTTTTAATTATTTATATTGCTATGTTTGTTTAGTATTTCTAAATTGTTATTTCTTCATCTCCATAATAGATAATGAATTTAGTTCTATTGAGATATTTCCCTACAGAATACTTCCAAACACTGGAAAACTGAGATAGATAATAGAAATAAGATTGTGTCTTTTAAATAGTATTTAAATAGAAAATTGTCTTGATAAGGAAATAATGATTTGTTTATATCTAGATACACATATATAAGTGAATATGATATGAATACATACATTTAAATATAGAAATACTTACAAATAAATGCAAACACACATATGTACGTGAACATGTTTCTTATTTAAAAATCCATTTTTGCTTCAATAAAGTTTTGGGCCAGAAGAAAAGATAAGGGAAAAAATACCTTCTATTCCTTCTTTACACTTATTTAATCTATGCCTTGACAATGCTCAGCCTTCATTAACTACTTGTCATTTATGTGTGGGTGGTTTCACTTGGTATGATTGCCGGGAAATGATGCAGTCAATGTCCCTTGTCAATGAAAACCAGAAGTGCCTGACACGCGTGTTGCTATTTCTTGTACCTGTAAGTTACTTCACATCTTCCAGGGGATTTGGAAAGCTAGAGAGGCCAACTTGTTTTTGTAGGACTGCACAAATTAAACTCACATGAAAGAAAACCAGAGGACTGAATATTATTAAATCCAACATCATTGATGTCCACATGTATTTCTGGCCACAACAATGCCAACACTTCGTCTGCCATGTTACATACTGTGGTAATCTCTGACTGTTTCAGTGAACAGAACAACGTGGCAGTAAGCATTTTCTAGTTTCTCACAGTCTGTGATGCATCCTTGTAATCTATCCAAGTCATCTTATTCTGTAATCTTCTACTAATCCAGGAATATTCATGTGCATTTTTATGCTCCGATGTTCTGATGCTGCACAGGAGGGAGACTGGTAGCTAGCTAATCAGTCAGTCAGTCACTCGTCAAAAAAAAATCTGTGTTCGAGATAGCTTAAGAACACATCCCCTGCTGTGTGGTAGCTATAGCAGAGGTACATGTATAAAGAGAAGAGTCTGATGTTGTCTTTCGTTCCTGATGTCGAATGGGTTCTGTGACAAGGTAGGTACTGCATAAATCTGAAACAAGCAAGTAATGCACAAATCACATGCATTCACTGACAACTCAAAGACAAAAAAAAAATAATCCATTGAAAGCACTTTTGAAAAGTATTGTAAATTAATGATTTTCCAGTCCTTTCTGTGACTAGAGCTCTGCTATTTCTCAGACACATCAGTCTTTCCTGAAATGGATGTAAATGATGCATAGGTGAATGAGCTTAGCATTGCTGGACATGTCATGCCTGAGTTGGCAACTGCTGATGCTGCTGTCTCTGCCATTATTGAAACTGAGTCTGAGCAGTCTTATTCAGTTTATCCAACCATGTAGCTGACATTTTTGCTTCATCATCTTCAACAAACATCACTGTAAAAGTATATTACTTTTCCAGACACTTTTCAAGGACAGTTTTAAGTTAAGAAAAGTGTTGATCTATTTTTGGTACAATTGGTAATACCAAAAATAAATACCTACAGAAAATTAGGGTTTTCTCTTGAAATGACACACATTCTGTTCCTTCTGCTGGAGAAACTACAAGGTGTGGTCTTGAGTAGACTAACTCATTGACAAATATAGTTGATGCTATCACTATAGAAAACCTCCTAAACAATCCTCACCTTAGGAAGCACCGAAAAATTAAATAAGTGAAACGTATAGTAACTAGCTGTTGCAAGACAGTTTTTGCTTTTTTGTTACCTAGCCTCTACATGTACAGAAATCATCTACAGAAAACATATTTTTAGCAATGTCCACCTCCTTAATTCTGCAGCTACTGTAAAACAAAGCAAAACAAAAAAGCCTAATGTGCAACCCATGCCAATCCCACATGTATTTTGATTTGGAAAAAAAAAAAAAAAGACATTTTCAGTTCAGTGCCAATACAATATGCACAACTGTATTCACTTTGTGCAAAGCTTGAATGTTATTGCACTAGAAAAACTGTAAAATCTCACAGACTTTTTGTTTGTTAAAAATTAGGTTTTGTTAGTTGGTAGATATATAGTAATAGGCTGTGTTCCACCTTCAGATTAGGAGATTTCCTATAAAAATATCTTTTAAGACAATCCATGGTTTGATTTCATTGCACTTGAATGATTTGATTTCTGCTTCCTGTCAAAGTTAATTTCCTCACAGGTTAACACTCTGACTGTATGTAGATTCAAACTAGTGCTATGCGAAGTCATGCATCTTAACTTTTCATGCTATTTACTGCTACTGAGAGTTATTTGGTAATAAATAAATAAATAAATAAATAAATAAATAAATAAATAAATAAATAATGCACCCAGCAGCTCTACAGGGCACTGGGGGAAGAGCAGCAGGCTGGGCTGCTCTTAGCTGATCACAAACAGTTCCAGCTAGCTCTGCAACAAAGACAATGCACCACATCCCACAGCCTGCATTTCTCTGGTGTCTCGTCTTCTGCCTTTCCGTCTCTTTAGTGTTTCTGCTTCCTCAACTCACTGCTGCCCTTTCTTAAACGTGGTTTTGCAGGGGCATGGTGCATCCATTTTGTCTGTTGGAGAACTGGCTGCAACCAGCTGACTGGCAGTCCCTGGCCTCCTCCTGGCACAGGCCACCCCTGCAGCCCCCCACTACCAAACCCCTAACAATTAAGCCCAGCACGGAGAAAGACCAACCTGGCAGCAGGCCTTTCCTTGTGTTGCCTTTTGCTTCTTCTCTTGGGAGAAGCCTGGAAAGACTAAATTAACATTCCTGCATTTGGAAACTCCACCCTGAGCACTGCTGAAAGTGATCCAACATGCTCCTCTTCTCTCTGGACAAAGTCCTGGATGGGCAAGACCTACTTCTTCCTTGAAACCTGCCTGGAGGCTCTGATTCAAACTTCTGAGCCTTCACGCAAAATGGGAGAGATTTTCCTCTGGGCTTACAAAGCAAGAAACTGCAAATGCGGTGACAAAACTTGTCCTTCAAACTAGAGAGTAGAGTAAGGGTAAACCGAGGCCTGTGGGGTGAGAGAGGTGCCAGGGGGCGTGTGGGGGCAGCAGACATGAAGAGTGGATGGGAAGGAAAGTTTTGTAGCTGACTGCATGGGCCATGGAGTGTTGTACTAAAAGGGGCCTGGCAGACACGAGGGTAGCGTACCTGCCCTAGTCAGGGCTGTCGCCTTGTGAAAAAGGGCCTGAAACTGCAAAATGGCTTTAGTGTCTTTTTAGGCACCTATATCTCACCCCTCAACTACAGCAATCTGAAAATACATGGCATTTACTACCTATAGGCTGTGCATGCCCAGTATCACAGCAATGTGCAAAGGCTGCTCCAGGCCCTTCTTCTCCCAAGTGTCCTTGATGTCAGAGGGCCCAGAAGCTCAATGTGTGTTGAACGTGCTGCAGGGGTCCTTTTTTCTTTAGGGTCTGGGATGATGGACAGTGAGTTAGCTTGTCATAGAATCACAGAAACATCGAGGTTGGAAAAGACCTCTAAGATCATCAAGTCCAACCATTAACCTAGCACTGCCAAGTCTACCACTAGACCATATACCTAAGCACCACATCTGCCTGTCTTCTGAATACCTCCGGGGATGGTGACTCAACTACTCCCTGGGCAGCCTGTTCCCCTGCCTCACAGCCCTGTCAGCAGAGAATATTTTCCTAATACCCAACCTAAAATGCCCCTGGTGCAACTTTGGGCCATTTCCTCTTGTCCCATCACTTGTTGTTTGGGAGAAGACACCAACCCCTACCACTCTACAACCTCCTTTGAGGTAGTTGTAAAGAGTGATAGGGTCTCCCTTGAGCCTCCTTTTCTCTGGGCTAAATAATCCCAGTTCCCTGTTGAAGTAGATGACCTGGACACTAAAGATAAAAATGTTAATGGTTTTAAAATGAGACTATTCTAATTACTTGTATTACTGAGTTTGCTAATATTTCTAAATCGTTATTTCTTCATCTGCTTTCACTGGTTCTTCCTGATCTTGCGGTGGATCCAGCTCTATGGGCTCCAACCGTTTTCTGGCAGATCCACATCCAGGCACACCATGCTGTTCAAGTGACCACTGGTGATCAGTCACATGTCACAGATACTGTCTGCTGTTTTGAATCTGCTTCCTTTTTGTGCAGTGTGCATTCATCCTTTCTGTAGTTCAATGAAGCAGCTCATTGTTGTGCCACTGTCTCATCCCACTCAGTGGGAGGCAAGGAAGGTGAATCTTTGTAATCGCCCAGCGAAAGGGCTATCTACCTGTGCTCAGCAGGACTGCAGAGGTGGCAGAGCCATGGCAATGACTTGAAGAAACACTACAAACTATCTATTGGTTCTTTCTAACAACAGTCAATGAACACTGTGTATAACAATGTTTTTGTACAGGCATTAAACTTGTAGGAAAAGGTTAAAGGAAAAGAGCAAGAGAGAGGTTTCACCTTCCTTGGATCCAGCACTGTTGTCTTGAGTTGGAGTCTTGATCTGCACATGGAAGGTCAACATCAGCAAATGTACATGCCCACCCTTACACAGTCTAATTGGTCCGGGACCACCTTTGGGATGGCAGCTACCTCACACGTGTGGTTTGCTGTTCTAGAAGCTTGGTAAGGTTCTCAGTGATTCCACATCCCCACCCGGGTAGTTGCCTATACTGATGTTCCCCAATCCTGAAAGGGGAATTGGAGAAAGGCAGACCACCTTCATGGGGCTTGGTCCATCATTCTCTTGCTCAAGTTGTTTGAGATGAAACAGGCAAAGTTCATTACATATCCACCGAAAGGTGGGCAGAAGCACCTGTGTCTGCTGCTCCTGTTCCTTCTTCTCTTAGGTGTCTTTCATGTTGGAGGGCTTAGAAACTCAATAAATTGTGGGACACTTGCAAGACTCTTTTTTCATCAGAGTCTGGGATTACAGGTAGTGAAGTGGTTTGTTGCATTGGGAGGCAATTCTGATGACAGCCCATGTGCACGGCCAAAATACAGCTGAGTTTGGGAGTGGGGTGGCTGTGGATGTGAAAGGAAGAAGGAGGGTTAAAGGGTTGGCTATGGGCCCCTTTCCTTGGGATTGCTCCCCCATGTCATTTTGCTTGCCAGAGAGAAAGGCTGTTCCTTGGACACAGGGATAGCCCTCTTCTTCCTCTCATGTTTCCTTGGCTGTGGCCCCCTCCTCATCCAACAGGCCCCCTGCTGGTCTTGTGCCAGGGACTTGCTGCCTGCCTGGGGCTCACTGTTTGGGGGAGCCCACAGGGCACACAGCCCTCCTGGCCCACTTGCACGCAGGCCAGGCAGAGGGCCCTTTTCATGGGACTGGGAGCAGTGGGCAGTGTGGTGGCTTGTAACATTACGAGGCCTCTCTGATGGTGGTCCATATGAATGGCCAAATGCAGCTGGTCAGCAGTGGGGGTGTTATGGCCTGAAGTGTGTTCAAATTTGCAAATGGCCATGTGCTCCTCTTGAGATCACATCCTCATGCCATTTTGCTTGCCAGAGAGAAAGGCTGTACCATGGACGCAGTGACAGTCCTCTGCCTACTCTCATGCTTCTTGGGCTTGAGCACTAGTGATGACTTGTGTGCCAATGATTTTGTCCTAAATGTTTGTCTTCTTAATTTTCTTAATTTTTTGACAGTGCTGGACTGTTTGGTTGAGCCACTTGTTTGGAAGACTGCATAAAACATGACAATCACTTGCTTACAGCTTTATGTCATCAGGAGGCCACAGTAGTGGTAGCCTATCAAGGAAGAAGATGTAGTTTATGAGTTTATTGAGGTCTGGACATTTATTTGCTGTTTGTAGTTAAAAAAAAAATATATCATTTGAAACTTAAGGTAAGGGTTTCACTTTAATGAACTGTTTGAAATATTGTCACTAATGTGGACATAGACTTCTAATAATGAACAAACAGTTCTTTCTACAGATGAATTCTTCTGGAAATATTGATATTTACTTGAGCTTTTCCAAGAGCTCTTCAGTCATAGTAAGAATTTTAGTCATTAGAGTTCATTTTTGAAAAAAGTATCCTGTCCTTACTAGTAGGTTTAAAAAGATGGTCAAAGAACTACTGTCCCGTTTACATTTCCATATTTAATAAATATCTTTATTGGAAACAAAAAAACCCTCTTTCTAGTTTAATGTGCCTGGACTTAATTTTCAGTCTCAAAATTTGTGAGAGTCCGGTGCTCTGTGGAAACACTGACAATAGTGTCATGTGTACTCTGGAATTCAAAACTTGCATTTTTCTTGTTTTCCTTACATTTTCTCTTTTCTGAGAAAGAAAACATTCTACTTCAAAGTAGCAGAATGAATAATTTGAAACAATGAAAAAATACTTCTAAACCTATTTTTAGACTTGATCAGGATTATTCTTTAGCCACTGCCTCCCGCCTACCACTTGTGTCTCCTTCCAGGCACGCACACATTCCTCCCACTTCTTCAGTAGTGTTCATTTTAGTGCTGGCAGAGAGGATTACTAGTAAGTTTTAATCACTGGGAACCCACCCCAGTCCCACACAGAATTCAGTCTTTGTCAGTGTTTAGGTCCAGCAATTCATTAACCTGTATCTCATTTTTCAAGGTTCAGAGACTTGCAGAACTGAACATCAGTTTTAAATAGTATTCTCATGCCTGCAGATCTGTGGGCATCCTAGGCTTGGAAGTTTGGCTACATGCTGCATTTCCAGACATGGTCTCGTGTGGTAGGTAAGAGAGAAGCAGCACAGTCCTCTTCTGACGCCAAAGGCAAAACTCCCATTGACTTCACTGAACATGATCTTTCCCTCCAAGAGAGAGTGCCAAATTAGCCTCCAGGAATACATCCTTCTTTTTCAGATAACAAAAGCTGTGAAGCTTTCAGATCAAATGAAATACCCCACAGGATAAAAAAAAGTCACACAGTTCAGTGTTATGCATAAAATGGGAAGAAATCTTTTGAGGTGTTTATAAACTTCACTCTCATCTCTCAGTAAGTGTTCTTTCTTAACTGAAAAGTGAAGCTTGCACTACTGGATAAGCCAGTGTTTCAAAGTTCTTTAGATTATTGTTCTAAATTGTTGAAGCCCAACTCTTTTCTTTATAGGGAATCACTCTCCATGAACAATGTGTAACATAATGCTGACCAGGCTCACAGGCCCAAGTGCCTTGCCTAATTCACTAACACAAGGTTGCAATAGGGGAAAGAGAACAGAAGAATACTTGTGTGTAACAAAAGGTATTTATTTCCAGGAAAAAGAGCACTGTAGTTCAATTGTTTATTGAATTTCCTGATTATCCCGGGAGCAGTGCTGAGAGTTAAAATGAATGTGTAATGAAGATCAAAGAAAATTAAGATATAAATTGGAGTAGTTCTAATTAAGTTAATGGTTCTAGGCCAGTTACAATTATATCATGTTTATCTTTCATTTTTAAGCTGTTTCACTGTGTTTTACTATTTCATTTATATAAGCTTTGTTTACCTAATCTACCTATATATATATATAATGGTTCAGATCCCAAGTATTAGATTTTTCCTGCGTGCTGTAATTTGTTGTATCATCTTGCTGAAGTAAAAAAAAAAAATCATCAAATATTATCTTAAAATTTAAAAAGTTGCATTTCATAGCAAATTCAATTTCAGTTTTGTAGGCCTGCATAACTGTATAGTCATGAACTCACAAATATTGATTCCAAGAGAAACTGTAAGATTATCTAGTCTAGCATCATTTGTATCATCAAGCCAAACAAACTGTATTTGATTAAAGAGTGCTTTTCAGAAAGGCATCTGTAATTTGAATAGCTTATCTTCATTCTGACCTGAAAATCTCACTGATCTGTATTAGTGAATCAGTAAGTACAAGCAAAGGTGTACTAAATGGTTTGAAATCTTAGAATCTTATGTGGAATGTTAATAATGTAGATTGTGAAAGTGTCTGTAATTTCACTGGTTTTAATTCTACATGCTGTAGTCTACAGAATAATGGTTTTCTGAGTACTTATGATAGTTGGGGCACATGAAGCCTGAATAACGTCTGACTGTATAGATCGTAACTTGTTTGGGGTAATCCAGTCAAACAGATATGTTTAATGAAATTTCATTGCTTTTCTAATCCATGGTGTTCATTGTCCAGACATCATGATGACTCTGGACAGAGCTGGTTGTCTACCATTTTTATACCTAGAAGGTATAGTGCTTTGCAGCACTAATGCCTATACTAGTCTACTGCCACAGTGGGCAGACACTTGTACCCATAGCACATCTTATTCTGTATGCATTTTGATCTAAAGAATTAAAATTTGACTTGCAACAAAACCATTACCCTGTATGCAATACATATGGCATGCCTGACTCCTTAGTGATAAGACCAGATAAATTTCCTAAGTTTCTACATGCAGTGGTTTCAAACCTGGGTGAATTAGAATGAATTACTGTTAACATTTCAGCTCTTCTTAAAATTACCAAAAATGATTCTACAGATGTGTTAAAGAGTTTACAAACTGAGATTAATTTGCTCTCACAGTTGGCTATCCAGAATCTTTAAGCCTCACAAGGAGCTGTTTGATAAGAAATACTACCTGTTGCTTTTATGCTAACAAATCCGCCCCCCCCCCCAAAAAAAAAAAAAATGCAATGTGAACATTATTTGACAAGTCTGACCAAATAGCCTAAGCTTGGAAGCCAGTCAGCTGACTGGTCATGACTATGGTCCTTGCTACCAGACCTTGGAGCATGGACATGGCCCATTTTAATGATATTTGCTCTCATTCTAGCTGTAGGGATTTGTGCTTTTCTGTGTTGGGTTTTGGGTCAAATCACTATGTGTATCACTTTTATCTAAACTAGTACTACATACTCAAATAACAAACCCTCTCAGAAGTTATGACATTGGACCTAAAGGGAAGGGTCTCATCCACCTCACACATTATGAGGCAAGAGAGACACATCATATATGGTGTAGTCTCACTCCTAGTGACCCATAAGTGGTTGCATGCCAAGGGGTGGAATGATGGGAGCAGTCATAAAGGTGACCTGGCTGTTATGCAAAAAAATACTGACAGAAAGTGTCTGCTAAAATGTCTGCTAAAACAGTAACAGAACAAAATACCTGCAAGCCTGAGAACTGGTACCCTGGGACCTAGACCTGTGAACAAGTAGCGTCCTTGAAAATGCACAGCTGGCCTCTTTGAAGTGCAGCTGAACCTAAGAACCAGGGACATCTTAAAGATGCCATCAATAAGGGCAAAACCAAGGAACTGTAACAACAACCTATTGTCTGAAAAGGTGAAAATTGTCTGGAGAAAGGGGTAAACATCCTGAGAAAGTAGGAATCAGCAACTGCTAGTGGTTGGTTTAGCTGAAAGAAAAAAGTCTGAGAAAAGTGGAAAACATCCTCATCCGTTGGTTGTCTCAGATGATAAACAGAAATTGACAGCATCTATTGGTTGCTCTAAGTGGTGGTGTCTTCTGCCCTCTTATGTCACTGTGACATAAGAATGGCACATTTTCTGTCCAGAATGGAGCCTCTCCCCTGCAGGATTTCCTAAGCAAATTGGACTTTTTATTGGGTCACTTGGCTGACTGAAGTCAGACTGATGCAGATCATCTTTGAAGACTTCATTATTTTATTGGGCCCACTTGTGAGGTCGATCTTTTCTGGGATCTGTCTTTATTCACCCATTTCTTGGGTTGATTTGGCCCCACCTCTGGGATTGGTTTGATAGTTGTTGACATTTTGAATAGTTGTGTATCCATGAACATATAAGTAATCAATTAATCAATTATAAGCATATTTGCTACCTTACTGTTGATAAGCCTGTAGTAATCTGTAATATGTGTGTGTGTGTGTGTATTTGTATATATTCTTGCTAGTATGTTACTGATTGCTGCTCGTTTTCATTATATATATATATTTATATACACACACTTTTCTGGTGGTAATTCATAATAGCTTCATATATATATGTATATATACTTGTTTTATTCATCATAGGTGTACTTGCTAGTGGTGATTTTTAGTACTTTGTAATAAAGTATAGGAATACAGGAAATAGAGCATCCATGTCCTTGTGTATTACAGTGTCCTACAAACCCACTGTTGCAATCTCTACATACCCACAAGGTGGATAACCATAATCATTTAGGTCATGTAAACACCTAGTCTAGTGCAGGGTATTTTCCATTAATGATGTTGTATAAACAATATAATCGTTATCTGTTTAGGATATATTAACTATCTCTAGCTTTCAACATTTTCTCTGCAATTAATTCTGTGCAACCCTCCGTTCACATCTGTGTTTTTCTCTGTAGTGTCTCCAAATATTCAATATTGTGTTTAAAAGGGAGACAGCAAAACTAAAAACAAGTTTTCCAGAGGGCTTTCAGTGCTGCTGTATTCAGAGAGAACATTGAATTCATGCAATTTTTTATTTACTGCAATGGGTAAAAATTTTGAATTGGTTTCTACTAAGTTTCAGTACTCACAGATAAACCGTGGACTGAATGACTGGTGAGAGACCAGTCTTTCAGAATCAATGGCAAGCCCACGTGTGTCGTCAAAGGTTAAGCACAGTGGTCCAACTGCTGTTTTCAAAGAAAATGTTTGTGAGTTGCAAGAGTGCCAGCTTCTGCTTCTGTCTTAGTCAGTGGTATCTTGCTTTTATTAGAGACACCCATACACCGTATCTCAATGGGCAAAATTCTAGACAGTTTTTCACAGTGATCAGGACTCTTACTGTCACAAAAACAATATAATTCTGGTTAAGTTTTGGAGCTAGGAGACATGGATATTCCAAAAAGTAATATCTTGTCCTTGTAAGAGTTCCTGCAACCAGAGTTTGGGAAGAGGGCCTGAAAGCCCTCTTCCTTAGGCAAATACAGGAGAACCCTCTTACCTATAGGCAAAGATAGGATGATACCATATATTAAGTGCAGAAACTGAGTGGAAAATAGCTTTAGTCATGGACTTGAATCCTGACTTACTTCTAGGTAGCACTCGGGACTCTTGCTAAGGGCATACCACAAGTTTTACAATTTAGGCTGTAGGCATGGAGAAATGGATCTGGGAGTCCCTCTGAAATCTAATCATGTATAAACATAGTTTATTAAACCTTAATCCTCTTCAGGGTATTCCTTTCTGTAGTCTGCTCTTCTATCAGAATGGCCTTTTCACTTTGTTTTTACATTTCTCTTGCAATTATCTTTATAATGCATCGTTGTATGAACTAAATGCTCTCCAGAAATAGTTCAAATTATATTCTGCTAATTTCCTGTCTTCATTATTATTATCCTTTTGCTAAACCTTATGTTATCTACAAATCACATCAGGAGATTGACAGATATTTAAGAAACAGATGCCTAAATCTAATTTCCTAAATACTCATTATGGTTCCAGTCAAGTTTCCTAATTTTAAAAAGTTCTAGGCACAAAGAAATGTCTCCTGAACACAAATGTACACACATATATATACATGCGGACATGCATGCTTTGGTGTATTTATGCATATATATATATGCTTATATTTGTGTTGATGAGTCAGAGGGTAACATATTATGTTTGGGTGTACTATATTTAATAAGAAAGAAAATCATTAATGCTTGCAACTCTACCCATACTCAGTAAGAAAAAGTTCCTACCAGCTTTGATGACCATTCTGTGTAGGAATTAATTTTTCAAAATTGTGTTTGGATTATGACAAGCAGAAAGTGACTTCAGAACTCCAAGTTACTGTAGAATCCAAAATAGTCTTAATACTTTTTTTTTTTTTTCAATTCTCTTAAGGATACATCACTCAAGACAAGCAGGAGAACTTCTAGACAGTATCAACTTCTTAGCAAACTAAAGAGCGGGTCAACTAAAGGTCCAGTTAATTACATTTTTCATTGTATTCCTGGAAAACATACTATGATACTGTCAACACTATCAGGAGGGTCTAACTTCCAAAAATGAGACACATAACACAGGTGCAGGAGGGATTGCTGTGTTGAATTAACATTTGGATACTATTTTTGAAGCAATCCCAGAGGCAATAGCCCCTGCACATATGAGGCATAAGTGTTTTATAAACTGTATTAATGCAAGGAATGGTAAATATCCATTATGGAAATGCAACTGTCAGAGCAGAGCATAATGCTGTGTTGAAGGTACAACTAAATGTTCTGAAAGAGAGTGCAGATACCTTATCAGAATACCACCTGAGAGATTTTAAACTCTCCTACGTATACAGGGCAAAGTAATGGGGCAGGGCTAGGGCCAGCCGAGCATTAAGGAAAAAAGCTAGGAATCTCCATAAAGCAGTCATCCAGTGGTTAGAAATTAACAAATTCAGAAGTAGTACTTCAGGAGTTATAACGTGGACATTAACTGTGATTCACCTGAACTTGATTGTTTCCTGTGGCTATAATTGTGTGTCTATCTAGCATTCTCTTTCATAGTTTGCCAGAACCCAACGTAGGTAAGAAGACAGATCTTTACTGTAGGAAAAAGAGCTTAATTGATTGTTTCTTTAATGGTTCTACCTATCTATTTCACAAAACATTACTCGGGTAAATCTGAAGTGGAAGATAAACTATTATGTTCTTAAACTACGAAGGCTGTATTCACTCTTACTGAAGGAGATAATGCTACAAAATTGTGTGAGAACTGAAATGAGGGGAAAGTGATAATTATTTAAAAAAAAACTGTTTTCAGTCACTCATACATAGTCTTTTCCAGATTTCACTTGCTCGTTCAACCATACTCACAAGTACCAATATATATATTTCCAAGCGATCAGGTCATGACAATTTAATCTTAAATGGAGGAGGAATGATGCTATGGGTACTTGCTATAGTCTAAACTTTGAGTATGACCCAGCATGGTATGAGTCTTCACTATGTATAACTATGTGCCCTGGGTTCTTTGTAATTTTTAAAGATGAACTGCTGTTTATATAGGTCATTCTTACCCTTTAGTAGTCAACAGTTCTTTGATCAATTACCTCAGAATCTTGCTTACTTCACCCTTCGTAAATACTAGGCAAGGTTGCTGCCTATTATCTTTGTTTTATGGTTGTAGATATTTTTATAATTACTGTTTACCTTCCTGTTGTGATGATGGGAATAGAAGAGGCGCATAGAATGTGCTGGGTTTTCTGCTGATGAGTTTTCTGTAAAGTGGCTTTGTTGGATTTCAGGCATTTTGGTCTTGATACAAGTAACATATTCACAATGTTTACCAGTTTTATTGATGTCAAATTTGTACTTGGTAGTTAATTTTAATTATTATTTAAAACTCTTGCTTTACTGTTTGTCAGGTGCTTTCACACATGTATTTCCACTCATATTTCATATCAACCTTAATATTTTCATTACAAATCTCTAAATTGTTTCTTTTGAGTGCAAATTAATAATCTAGGTTCAACCAAAAGAGCTGCCCAGGAATAGTCTGAATGTCAAGCCTAAACAGCTAGAAAATAGTATGTTTATACTGTCAGTGTAAAGATGTGTTCTTATTTCAGCTCATATTAGCCAAGATTCACTGCAGTGATTCTTCTGAGAGGGTGTAATTCTATGGATCACTGTGATCCAGCCAAGCCTACTCGTAAAAGTCAAGAATTTTTGTCCTATATAAAATTAAATTGGATTAAAATTTAATGATTTGAGTATCCAACAGCAAGCAGAAGTACTGAATTATTTGGTCCATTTAATTTACTGTGACTCATTTGCTTGAGGAAAGATCAGGTTCTGGTGAACATATAGAAGAAGCAGGCTCTATGAATTGTTTCAATTTTCTCTATTACCTCTATCTTGTTTTAGTTTATCTGTACACAGCAATGCTTTACCCATCTCTAACTACAACTGACGAGTTTATGAGATGTCCATGTACAGGTTTAATCTGAAAGAGATGTTCATTTGCAATGGGTCCTGCAACTTGTGTTGGCCACAAGTTCTTTCTCTGCCTTAGCAGATTGAAGGCAGTTGACTCCGCTTACATGTAAGTTCAGTTTCCTTTGTCAAAGCAGTTTACCTATTATAGTCCTTTTGTGAATGAATTTAAAAGTACTCTTTTTGAATCAGGTGGTCTATTACAAAGGTGTACATAGCCAATGAAGAGTAATCACAATGTTATTTCAAATACAGCATTGGTAATGGGTTGTACTATGACCTCCTTTAAAGCTTGTACATAATAAAAGATACCTTGAAAAAGGTGCTCATAACTTCCTTCTGAAAGCACTGCTTACTTTCCAGAATATATATATATTTCATAATATTAGTATGAAAACTGACACATTTAAATACAAATAAAAGAAAGTATAAAAGAAACAGCTCAATTTGTTAAATAAAAAGGACCAATTTTACATCCTTGCTTTTCCAGTACTATTTGAATAAGGCACAGCTATGATGTGTGACTTTTAACCAAAATTTTTTTATCACTCTCTAAAAAGATATATGGAGAAGCTGAAAGTTGGAAAAGCTTCTTACATCTTGATGTAAATGAGATTAGCTGGGATACATTTAGCTAGGTGAAAACAAAGGAGTTTCTAAACTCATCCCTCAACCTGCTGGTACTTTCAAATGAATACCTTTTTCCTGTTTCTGTTGCAGCTGGATGCAGCTGTGTTCCTCCCTTTTACGTGTGTGTGTATGTGTGCATATATTCATGTCATTTTGTTATTTTGGAGAAAGAAAGACAGGGTTCTGTTGATTCAGAAGCAGTTGGATAAATATTACTTTTTCTGAATACAACATCTGAATTCATCCTTCAGTGACCTCTTCAAAAACAGGCCACATGTTGACTTAACAGCAATATTTGTACTACATGCTTTATACTGTGCCAAGTAAGTCACCAAGGCACTCAGTACAAGTTTTGCTGTCCATACATCTGTTGTTTGCCAAGGTACATTTGGCATTAGCAAATCCAGGAGTCCTCAGTGGAGCTATGTAGCTGATTGCTCCGTACTGAGAGAAAAATGTCATGTGATTGGCAGGTCTCTTACATTTCTCAAAAAACAGACTGTGTTGGGGGCGGTAAAAGTTCTGTAAGAGTTACCAATTTAGGAGCTTATTCTAATCATAATTACTGGAGTTTCAACTTGATACAACTCCATTTGGTTTGAAGGAATGGCTCATCACTATGCATGCAAAAAGGAACAGAGCTCAGAAGGAAAGTCATCAGACATCCGTGGCACAGTTATAAAGGGAGAAGTTGGAAGGAAGTTGTGAGCACTAAGCCAGACCATAAATAAATGTCAAAGGAAAACCATGGAAAGCTAAAAGATCCTTCTTTCATTTTGCCTAGTTGGGGAATATTTATTCTTAGCACCTGCTGACAGCACAGGAGAGGCATCTGTATCCAATTTGTGTTTTAAGTTCAGCAGGTGACATTGAGAACATTGTATAAACATATGTCAAAGAGATAGAGTTTAATTCCTATTATAAATATAGAATACGTAGGTTTCTAATGCTACCATGTGGTAAAGTTGACAAGAGTGCCCTGTTATTGAGGAATGTTAAAACACTTCAATTGTAATCCCTGTTTAAAATGAAAGTAAAGTTTCTTTTTTAATCACCTTTTCATTTTCAACTCTTTTCTGAACATTTCTCAGAAGTCACACAAGAAAAATTTAGAGCAAACATGCTTGCTAGATTTATTCTGACCAAACTGTTTTGACCTTTAGTCATGTTTTCTCATACCTTGACTCCAACTGTCATCATGTGTACAGTAATCTTGCCAGAAAAAGATACTACTCTAGAAATCGGAGAAAGAATGCTTTAGGTGTGGTTTCAGGTTGGGAACTATTTTTTTCCACAATCTGGAGTTAGTTTTAAATAATATAAAGTTACAGGTCAAGACCAAGAAATTGCCTGTGGTTTCTAGTTGTTAGAGCATAGCTTAGCTACATCCTGACGCCATGTCAGGAGGAGACTCAAGTAAGCCCCATATCTATAAAAAGGAGGGATTTTTTGCATCCTCTGAATTCTTCTCACCTGTCAATAGAGAGATACTGTCAGAAATTTCTGTAATGGTTGCACAGACTGAAGGAATATTGTAAGCTGATTAAATAGTCTCAGGATAGCATTAATATTGTAATTGATGAGTATTTGTGAGGAATCAATAAACAAAGCCTTTGGACCCTGACACTCATTTCCAAGTCTGCCCAAAGGGTCATGCAAGAATCTGTGAATCTGGGGCCAGCATGGAATGCACTAGCAGAGATTTCCTGGCAAGTCCTCAAGCAGTAATTTACCATCCACTTTGATTATGATCATGATATTTTGTACAAAACTGAAATATTAGATGAAGAGTTCTCTCTTCAAGGAGGGAAGATAGATCTCTGTTATATTAAGGAAATACTTCTGGGTCATTCTTATTTTCAGTTTGGTAATATTAATTTTCCTGCTAAAAAATATAAAGTGCCCGAAATGTCCCTTTGTATTAGAAGGCTCCTTAATGTCTTGCAGTGGGTTCTCTCCCTCTCCCTCTCCCTCTCCCTCTCCCTCTCCCTCTCCCTCTCCCTCTCTCTCCCTCTCCCTCTCCCTCTCCCTCTCCCTCTCCCTCTCCCTCTCCCTCTCCCTCTCCCTCTCCCTCTCCCTCTCCCTCTCCCTCTCCCTCTCCCTCCATTCTTTTGCTTTTGCTTTTGCTTTCGCTTTTGCTTTCATTTTCTTTTTTTTTTCTTTCTTTTTCTCTCTTTTTTTTTTTTTTTTTTTTTTTTAATCTGGAAAATCTGAACTAATCCTCCCTTAAAGCCATATCCAGCTTAGAAAAAAAGGAGGAGTTTCATGTGATTAAAGCAGAAAAACTATGCATCTGCTGATCTGCTGGAATGTGATCAGACTCACATTTTCCTTGTAATTAATGAAAAGCTATAAGCAGAGTTTTAGAATCCATTTGCAGAACAGTAAAAAGAAATAGGATAATTTATGTTACTATTCCAGATACGGTATTCTACAATGTCATGTATGGGATCCATAAATGAGACAGTGAAACAGTGCTAAAATGCTAAAAATAATGACCCTGAGAAGCTAATAGCTTTTTTCTTTTTTCTGTTCAGAAAGTTTCCTCAACTTTTTAGTATTAATTTACAAATTTCCTGTCATTCTTTGTAATATAAAGCTACTTGTGTAACCCATGGAAAAATATCAAAAGTTCTCTGCGTGCACCAAGTAGAGAACTTTGGGGCAGGATGCTGGGATGCCTCTGTGCCTCTATACTTAGTTCACACATACCTGGAAAGGGGAAACATTATATATGAACACTTTGTGCAAGCAGTTAGATAATGGGTCCTAGAAGAAAGTTGTTGAAGTGCATCCAGTGTATACACCATTCATAGATTTATTTATTTGTCTCCTGACTGGATGAGGCTGTGGTCCTTTCTTTTTTTTTTTTTTTTTTTTTTTTTTTTTTTTTTGAGGTAGGAAGGTAGGAGGATCTATAGCTCCAGCCAGTTTTGTTTTGCCAAAATTAGAAGTAAGATGCCATGATTTGACCTCAGGTGGTGTATAACGGTGCAGTGACAGGAGGGCATTATGTATGGTTCAAATGTACTGTGGGTAAGTGGTAAATTAGTAAATATTCTTTTCCCTTCATTCTGGTTTCTTCTAATTGTACTTTCTGTGGTCCAGGCCTTTTTTGCTCTTGCATTTGATTCCTTCCATTTTGAATTGTTGCTTACATGCCTGATGTTGCACACTTAAGACTTATTCTTTCATGAGAAAATCTTTGCACATTGTATCTTAGATTAAAATTTCTAATAAAAAATGTCATAAGACACCCAAGGGAAAAATCCCTCTTTTTTTTTTTTTTTTCTGAAGTAAAACTATTATGAATCACTTCAATTATTATTTTAAATGAGGACTCTAAGCACTCTAGAATAAACAGTAACAATAGATATCAAATTAAATTCTTTCCCAATAGCTCTATTATTCTATCAATTCAAAACACTAGTGAAGAAATATAATGAAGAAATGCTTTATAAGTAGGTAGGTAACACCTCTGGTAAGCTGCAGTTCCTGATCTAAAAAGTCATGAATGCTTATTAATAGAGCTGATAAACATATTGAGACATCAAGAAAAGGCCAGAAAAAATTAAGACTGACACTTAAGAGCGATATTCCTAGGTGTCTTTTAATCTGTATGTCTTTAGGAAGAATGGTAAAAAAAGCAGAATAGAGATCTTATTTTTAGTATTAAAATTAGTTATTGTATTCAATTGCAAGTAGTATAATATGGTTGAGTTTGCACCTATATTTGAATACATTAATATTTGTGTTGCATAAGTGCATATTATGCACTTACGTGCATAAGTGTCCTGCGTGTAGGCATGTATATATATGCTAACATCATACATGTAGAGTGGGAATGTTACTTGCACAGACTTAAACAACTGTTTTATAACTGATGCATTTCATTTATTAACACTTTAAACCATGTTTTTAATAAGGATTCATAACAATATGTTGCAATGAATTGTTAGACTGAGAAGCAATTGAAAAGATTATCATATATTAGAAAGATCTCATTCTGATCAGGATCACTAACCAAGCCATAATCAAGAGCTAATTGTCTTTGATGCAGATTTAAATGCAAGATGATAGAAGGTAGATAAAATTATACTTTTAAGGTATCCAGTAAAATTCTATTGCATAATTTCTCAGTCACCAAAAGCCCGATTCAGAAAGGTTCTGAAGGCAAGTTTTTTAAAGGTTTTAGATACTTTGAAGCAATGGCCTTTAAAAATCCTTATCAATCTAGTCTTAAGTACCTGTATTATTACTGATCTAAGTAAGAGAAAAAACTACCCAGCATTAGACTTGCACAAAGTTTAGTGGGTATGCAGGTATGTTCAAAAATATTTTTTTTCAGTAATAAAGAAGTGAAAATAAGAAAGATGGTGGAGAGGGTTGTAGCATTAACTTGTAATTCAGAAAAACTGTGTTCCAATCTCTCGTGTCATGCATCTCCCTAAGATCTAGAGCAACAAAAGCACTTAAATCAAAACTCTTAACTTTTACGTGCCTGGCCCTCAGACTAGAAAGCACTGTAATATCTAAAGATTCATGAAAGGGAGAAATTTTAACATCCTTGTTCATCAAGTTTTTTTAATCCAATCATAAGACATCCAACAAAAGAGTATAACCTCCTGCTTCTAAGCAGTCACATCTCAATCTCCTTTATCTTGAATTTAATATTGGTCATGAGAAGAGGATATACCTACAACTTCGGAAGGGAATTGATTGAAGAAGCATATAAACTCCAATTTACATGGAGCAAAGGCAAGAGAGGTTTTCAAAGCTGCACTGGTGAGATTGTTTTTAAGTGTGCATTTTGTGTCTAGGGAATTTAGGACAAACCAAAGCATGTCTAGGAGATGTAGGCATCCAAAAAACATCTAGACAAAGCTGTGTAGTATGATAGATCTCCTGAAAATAGGAGAGACCTAAGACCATTTATTGTGGACCTTCCCTTCAAAATTCTGATTGCTTGCTGACTCAATATGAAGAAAAGCATGACTAAGCAAGTGTGATCATCTCAAAAATGAAATAAAAGATTTTTTTATTATTATTATTAATTATTATTATTAATTATTACTTTGCTTTTGGCAAGCATAGTAACAATGAAAGAAACCTGCTAAATTCAGATTTCCTTTTATATGGAAAAGATATGCTTTGTGACATATCACTTCGTGATTTTTTCTCAGCAAGGCCACCTAGTTTTCATTCCTTAAAGACTTTGAAAATGCTGCTAATTTCTTTCCTTCCATCTCCTGTATAAATGTGAAGATTTCTGGTTATGGTAGCACATAAACATGATCCATTACTATAAATTCACTACCTTTAAAATCTTGGGAGGGTTTTGTTGTTGTTGTTGTTCTTATCTTTTGTTTAACATGTTTAAAACTAAGTTATTCATAAGAATTCTAGGTACCTTCATTATTTACGCCAACATATTCATGGGAAAGCTACATAACAATTTCATCAATCTGATTTTGCTTCAGGAAAAATTCCCACAGTTACCGCTTCTCCCTAAAAGTTGGGAGGGTGGAGGAGGGGGAGAAGTACTAAATTTAAGCTTTAGAAGTAATTTTCTGATCTTTCAGCAATGAATTCATGTGAAATACGTAGACCTGATGATTATGGGAATAATGTGTATGTTTTTCCCATCCACCTAAACTGCCCTGGCTAACCAGTTTGCTTTGAACATTTTTACACTGCAGCACTCTGCTTGTGTAATATGTTGATAATATGTGCACCACAAGTGTTTAAAATCTAGAAAAGAATCTTAAAATGTAATTCAAATCTAGAAGTTTAAAATAGGTATTTGAAATTGAATGTCATTTCATTGTCTAAATGTTTTGGATGACTGCATTAATGTTGTACAGTGCTCAGGTAAAACTGATAAATGTGACCTATTTAATTAAAAATTGAGTTTAGAAGACGTTAATTTCTTTGAATTTTTAATAAATAAGGATGAAATTCTGAATTTCAAGGTAAACCAAACACAGTATAGATAATACTGATTATTTATTGCTGTCTGTTCAAGGAGACACAAGCAAGAACTTAGTATTTATTGCTCTTATCTCTTCATACACTGTAAATGTATGTGGAACAGTAAAATCAATATGGAAAGGGGGATAATAACATTTTTAGGGGATTGCTGTAGACTAATCATATAATTACTTTAGGTACTTTGGGTACCAAATTTTTTAGCAAACAATTATCTGAGACAGTTGTCTTTTAGTATTTTTGCAGTGACAAATGGTTTATTCATTGTTCCCAAAAGTATTATTCTCCAGTTCACTTGCTTATATCCATTAAGTAAAGGTGGGAACTTTTGCAAAATTTGGAAACTTGGAAACTTTAGAATTTCAGTACTGGAATCTTTGTGAAGATGAAACATTTGCTAAATAAATCTTAATTCCCCCAAATAATTTTGTATGTTTTGATGTTCCTGCCCTGAAGTGAAAATGGAGGTAGTTTTGTCAAGCAGAAGCTGTGGTTCTATGAAAATGAAAAGTGGTGGTAAGACTGTTTCACCAGGAGCAGGGTAACAGAAGATAATGGCAAGAGTAATAGAGAGCCATACACTGCCATTATTTCTATGAGAGCTGTTTTTCCATAGTGAAATACATCACATCCACCCATAAAAAATCTTTCTCTACTTACATAGTACCTAATTGTATTTTAATTCATTCACTTTGGAAATGACATAACTGCCCTCTGGAAGAGATTATTCTAGTTTCAGGCTGATTATGCCAATACTTTCAGTCCTTCCCTGGATGTTCTGTGCCTTGCTGCTTTGCATTTCATTCAGCCTGCGCAGTTACCTGCCTCTGCTGCTTCACAGTCATCTTGATTACATGACACTTTAAATATTGTAACAGGCAGGATCATTTTATGATTCCTCTTGTGGCAAACCATATACCCATGGCAAAATAGCTGTATTTAGTCCCATTTGTAGGATATAAAATTCCTTCCCCTCTGAGCATCTCTAGTTCTCCAGGCAATATTATTTGGATTTTTCCTAGTTATCCTTTTATTTTTTTTATTTATCTTTTTTTTCCACTTATATCTGTTCTCTTCATTTCACAACTATTTCTGCTCCTAGTCTCTCCCTATATTATTTCCCAGTTTGGTGCTCTTTATTTACACAATAAACTAATTTTCTGCAAGAAGGCAGTTTGTTCCATTTCTGTAAAATGAAAAGTGTCTGGGACTTAGCTCGAATTGTGCCATTCCCTTAGGGAATTTCAATCTGAAATGAAGGAAAATGGAAAAGAAAATGGAAGCAGGGGTGAATCATGGCTTTAGACGCTGGATGCTTACAGCTCAGTTTCTCCCCTTGTCTTTGTAACTTTTTTTTCCTGTTACAATTTCATTTTTATTCATAATCTGAGTTAAGTAATTCTGATAATTAGCAAAACTTGTAATTCTAACTTGTTATCATCGATACTGATCTTGCTGTGAATTTCTGAATATAATTCTTTTACCAGTCGCTTTTTCTGTGGCTATTTTCTAGGCATGTCTAAACAACTTCTTCAGTTCAAAGGGATTGAACTGCATATGAAACATTTAAATTCTGAGAAATAAGCTACTAAATGTCATTTAAAATAAAATGAAAATAAAATTTGAGACTTCAATCTTACAGCCTTTTATTTTGTTAATCTGTGTTGTCCTTATATATCATATTCTTTGATTTTTCTGGTGGAAGAAACAAACGCACAAAAATGATCTTCTGAAATTCTGGAAAATATATCTGTGGAATGCTAAAACAACAACAACAAGTGATAAATACATAAAATGCAAGAGCAAATGCCTTTATGATGCCATCATCCAAGACACAGAAACTGAAAAATGTGCTTGTTAAAAGCTATGAACTATGAAAAGATCACTTTTTGTATGCAACTTCTGGTTGTAGTAATTAAAATCTTGTTATTTCATGATCAGTAAAAGAATAGGGAAAAGAATGACTGTGTATAGCTACGCACATTCATCAGTGTTCTGACAGATCATACTACTTTCTTTTCTGTCTAAAAGAAAATCATGTACCTCACCTGATGCCTGATCTCCTGGGATCACACAGACCAGTGAGGTGCATAGGTGTCTGAAGTACAGTATAAAGTGAAAATACTGCATGTTAAGAATACCATTAAAAAGAAAAAAGGAAAAAAAAAAAAAAAACTTTCATTCAGTTCTAATCTTGCTACCTTAGAAGCATGCATTCTCAAATCTCTGTATATCCAAGAGTATGACCTCAACAAAATTGTGTATCTTTGTGCTTTATATTATTGGAAGTCTCCTCCTGCACTGAGTGATACGTTTTAAATACAGAAATCATGGAATAATTAATCATTCATCTTTACTTTGTTTTCCACTTGTACATCTTAAGATGCATCCATCATACTGGGACTTTTCTCAGCACTGACTAGAAGTTATCAAATAGACACCATAATACATATATAGATGTCTACTTTTAGCAGAACATAAATCTTTAACATGTTGGAGAACATAAATATTTTATTAACTGTTTAGCCTACCAAGATTAATTTATATATATATATATATATATATATAAAAAGAACTTGTAGTGATTGATGTCTTTATGGACCTATTGCTGAAAATGTAAGTTCAAACTTTGACCTCAGTTGTGTTCAGGTAAAATTGAGAAAGAGAAAACAACTCCATGTACCAATGGTATTCCTCCAGATTTAAAGCAGTGCTATTGAAAAATGAGTTTAGCCTACAATTGCTTTTTACCTTGAATTAGAAATGTTCAACCACTGATGATGTTTCTGTTTGAATTATCATTTTATCTTAGATATGTAATTTTATTATATTAGATCATCATGAATGTCACACGCTGTTTACTCCTGTGAAAGACATATCTTTTCAGCAAGCCACTATTTTAATATATTTTTTTCATCACCTTCCAATCTCTAAATGACAGTAATTCTATTGCATTTAGGAGAAGGGAAGATGGATTTGTTCCTGGTCCTCAAGCATTTATTTCTGCATACTGGTCTTCCAAGCGATGCTCTTGAAAATAGGAGCAAGAATATAGCAGCAATCAACCTGGAAAACAATGTACAATCACCTGAAGTGTCTGAACCCAGGGCTAAAATGAAGGGCCCAGGCCTAATTCTTCAGGAAATGTGCTGTTTTGTCTTGGACTTGAAGCAGCAAACATAAAGTATATTTTATATGAACACATATCAATGCAGACTGCATTCTGTCTCAAAAACGTGGGCTGCTTTATCTAAGAAAAAAGGCTTTGTTTTCTGTTTGAAAAAGACAACGAGAATTTTGGATGGAAACTGAGATGAGAACAGTAAGCCGTATCAGTAACAGTGCTGATCACAGCTGAAGTGTATGTTACCAAGGTGACCACACTTACAGACTCATGCTGAACTCATCAGTAATCAAGAGTTTAACTAGCAACATCTCTAAAAGTTACATCTCTGCCTTGGCTAAAATATAAAAGTTTTGTGGAGCTTCTCCTTGACCCACAACTTTTCCCCAGAACTATTCAGAAATGTATGGCTGAAATCTTGCATCTGGGCCAGGACAATCCCAAGCACAAATGTAGGCTGGGTGGAGAATGGATTGAGAGCAGCCCTGAGGAGAAGGTGGATGAGAAGCTCAACAGGAGCCGGCAATGTGTGTTTGCAGCCTGGAAAACCAACCATATCCTGGGCTGCATCAAAAGAAGTGTGTCCAGCAGGGCGAGGGAGGTTATTCTCCCTTCCCCCTCTACTCTGCTCTCATGAGAGAGTGCTTGGAGTACTGCATTCAGCTCTGAGGCCCCCAGCACAAGGACACGGAAGTATTAGAACAAGTCCAGAGGAGGGCCACAAAGATGATCAAGGGGCTGGAGAACCTCTTCTATGAAGACAGGTTGAGGGACTTGGGGAAGAGAAGGCTACTTCATTGCAGTCTCCCAGTACCCACAGGGGGACTACAAGAAAACAGGAGAGGGACTCTGTCAGGGAGTGTAATGATAGAACAAGGAGTAATAGTTTTAAAGTAAAAAAAAGAAAAAAGAAAAAAAAAGGTAGATTTATGTTAGGTATAAGGAAGAAATTCTTCTCTATGAGGGTGGTGGTGGCGCATTGGAACAGGTTGCCCGGAGAAGCTGTGGATGCCCCATCCTTGGAAGTGTTCAAGGTCAGGCTGGATGGGGCTTTGAGCAACATGGTCTGGTGGATGGCATCTCTGTCCATGGCAAGGGGGTTGGAGCTAGATGATCTTTAAGGTTCCTTCCAACCCAAACCATTCTGCGATTCTATGATTTGACTTCCACAGTAGTAGCCAGTTGATCCTTCTGTGCTGCACAGAAAACCACCAGGAGTTTAGACTCACCAGTTCTGGTAAATGTGAAAATCATCAAGCCTTATGTGTTCAAATGTGATAATGCTAGAGGTCACACAGTCCACATCCTCAGTGTCACATTATGAAACACACATCCTTTGGGAGAGGCCTAGAATGGTTGCTCAGTTAGTCCTGGTGAAAATACTCCTGCGTGTACCACAAGGACTCCCAAAATTTTTGCATCTTTCTGTACCATTGCTGCTACAGTCACAAATATGTTTAACGAATGATGTGTACAAATGAAAAAAAAAATCAAAGCAAAATCAAATACAAGAAGATGCTGTTAGTGAGCTAAGTGGAAAGTTGCTGTAATAGTCATATTGAATTTGTCAAAGCTGTTTCATGGAATATATTTTGTAGTAGATTCTGCCAGGAGTTAAGGAATCAAGCGCACAGGGGCTTTACAGGTCAATGGGAAATCATTCCTGGGTAGTAAAAATGGGTAGTAAGAAAGCTAAGAAAAATGATTGGATTCTTTAAGATATCACGTAATTTCTTGTTCCTCATCCAATTGAATCTCTTGGTGTCTAAATTATTGCCTTAACTACTTTCAGACATACACTGAGAAATCAATGTTGTTTTTTTTTTTTTTTTTTTTTGATTTTTTCAGTGGATAGCATATATTAAAAAGAGATAGTGTTTGAAAATCACTCAGTGATCACAAGAAAATTAACCACTGTGATGTCACATCAAGAAAAACAACAACAATAATTTTCTAACTGTCTTTTCTAGTCCAGGAATATCTACAGTAGCTTATCACATATAAATTCAGCTTTGAGGGATGGAAGGTAGTTTGGGGCATTTTTCAGGGTAGGTATAATTACATTTTTATGAATCCATCTTTTCTTGACAAGAAGATTTATTTGCATTTGGTTTGTACTGGGATATAGACTGTGGTATATTCATGTGGTATCAGGAAACAGTTTGAGAGACAAACCACAAAAAAAAAAAAAAATACCAGTCAAAATAGAGATGAAAAAAGCAGAAGGACAGGAAAAGATCATGCAAAAACTTGATTACCCTGAGAGAGAACTCATTCTCTTGCTAACTCTGAGTGATCCTATACAGCAGTGCTTTAGAAGAGTAAGAAATTAATTCAATTTGATATTGAATTTTGTCCTATCTTTTCTCTTAAATTTTATATGGATTAGAGATATGCCATTCATGTGTCTGAGTTTTTCTGCTTTGGGCTAGCTGAACAAACCACAAGAGACTGAGCAAGAAATTATTTAATGATACAGGTGTCTGACAATAGCTAGGATACCAGATTCACAGAGCAAGTAGTAATAAATAAATAAACAAATAAATAAAGTTTTGGCTTTGGTTCATTGGTGAAGTTATACATTAAAATTACCTTGGACCCAATTATTTTAAGGTGAAACTGAAACAATATTTCAGTTTTCTTACCCAAACAAAAAACTGGAAGAAATTCACTCTTGATCATATAAAATTCATTTGACTATATCAAAAGGTTCTGTTTAACTTTCATGAAGCCTTTTATTTAAAGATAAAAAATAATAAAAAATAGCTATGTTTAAATCTAATTTTATTTCACTAAATAATAAAACTAAGAACAAAATATAATAAAATGCAAATAATAAGGCTAACCAATATACCAACATAGCTACGGTATGCAAATACATTTTAACTTTCTTGCATTTTTTCTCCAGGTTGCCTTAATTGAAATAATCTGACTAATTCAACATAAATTCACAAACAGTCTTTGTTACCCAAAAATGCATTTTATAGTCAAACTATGTCACCTGACACTTTTTATTCACTGTCTTCAAAAATACATTTTCAAAATGTACCCGTCTTTCAATCTATAAAAATAATTGCAAGATCAAGCAGGTGGCAATTTGTAACTACTACTCCTGATTCTCTAGAATTTGCATATATCCTAGTCTCTTGATCAACTAATCTGTTCTTATCTGCAAACCATCTGTTTGTTTCCTCCATTTCTTTTTCCATTTGGATAATAGGCATCCTTAGATATGCTTGTTCAGTGCTTAACATGAACTGGCCTTTCTTGGCAAAAGTTTCTACTTATAAATTCTACTCACAACTATTTAAAATATAAATAATGATAACAGTAACTGTGGCAGTGCACTGTGCAGCAAAGGACTCTTCGTGTTTTCAAATCTTTTCTTTTCACTAATAGAAAAGTGCAACTTGCTGAAGTCCCATAGCTTTATGTAAAAAGAGCTTTTGGAACATTGTTTTCATTCAATTCCTTTTTTGGATAGGCTTGAAACTAGTGCTGTCTGCCTGTCTATCCATCTTCAATTAATTTACTGTCAATTATGGGCACAGTAGAAGTAAACGTCATAGGCAAGAAGTCTCTGCAGACAGACAGCATCTTAAATGTCCTGCCTTGAAGGACAGAAACCTAATAAAATCCTAAATATTGATTGAAAATCTTAACAGCGAAGTGGAAAACCTAGAAGACCAAAAGAAGTAGTTTGGATTTATACTTTGTGCTGTTTTAATACAAGATGAACTCCTGGCCTTACATGTGTATGAGTTTGCAGACAGTGATAACCATTGAAGCAATTCCATAAAAAGAACATTTAATAAGAGAACATAAATGTCATTCAAAATGTTTGCTTTTATTATTAGGGTTAATGTTGATCTAGACATAGGAGCTAAAAATCCCTGAAAAAGATCTTATGTGCTGGAAAACTGCAGTAGAAAGGGAGAAAGGACTTTAACTTGACACCATATCATTTTGAATAGTAATAGTTTTTGTGATGATTGCCAAGTTGGGATTCCCATGAAACTCATCAGCATTTTTATAATGTCTTATTAACCTTGTTTGCTGAAATTGTGTTGCTGGCCAAATTAGATATGATGCTAGAAATTTCTTTGGGGACTCTAGAAGTGCTGGGATATGTACATTTGCTGCAGTTTAATAGAAATAATGAATATTCTCTTCTTATGAACAACATCTCCTGATGATGAGTGCTAAAAATGAATTATTTTTAGCATAATGGAGCTCCTTGAGAACGTCAGGAAAATGTGTCCTTTCCAATAATTTCCATGTTTTATGCCTCCCAGTACTAATATAAATCTCCTTGAGAACTAGATAATCTGGCACTATGGGTACTTCCAGGCTTTTCACTGTTGAAAACTCTGAGGATTTTTTTGTTTTTGTTGTTAATGATCAATTCTGTTTTGGCTCTCATCAGAGGTACAGTTTAATGGTTGAGCAATGTAAATTTTTATTTTTTCTGTTTGTCATTGCATAGCATTACAGTTTAATCATATATAAATTGTAGAATTTAGTATGTTTCTTTGGATTTCAGAGCAACATAATCCTATTTTTCTAGCACTCTGTACACACACAGAGTACAAACACAGGATGTGAAAACAATCGTTGCATCATAGAGATGGCAATGGGATGCATTCCTGTCCTACAGGTAAAAACTAATAGATCATTGTTAAAGAGCTAACAGATGGTGCATGTGAGAAACAAAAATTTTAAAAAGAAAGCAAGGAAATCTTGAAAAATAATCAAGGAAGGTAAATAGCTGTCTATCTCACTTACTCAACTCAGTGCATTATATGGTGTTAACATTGTTTTGCAGTTGAGAATAGGAGATTTTAAATACTCTCTCCTGTGATGCAGACTCACTGAACTCAGTTATTTTAGACATAAAATGTCAGGTCACTTCAGAAAGGGAAGCTATGCAATGAACTGATTTCATTCCCTGCTACTGGTATCAGGGAATATTTGGCACAGAAAATACCAGGATCATTTTGAGGTCCCTCAATGTTTTAGAATTAGAAACATGAACACTACTACTCATTAATAACCTTTATTTGTATATTTTCCTTTTATTTCTTTCATCCCATTATTTTGACAATCACTCACAACGCAAATAAATAAATAAAATTCTCTCAAATACTTTTCAGATTCATATACATTTTAAAACAGCAATGCTTCAGTCATAGTAACAACACTTCTGAGGATTGCTTCAAAATGATGGTGTTTTCTTTCAGCTGAGAATGCAGACTACAATAATATTTTCTTCTAAGATGTTACAGTGCTACAGATTTAGAACATGGAGGGAGCTATGGCATGTTTAAAAAACAGGATGGAATAAAGCACACACTCACATACGTTAGTTTGTGTTTATATGCATTGTAAATTTAGATGTTCATTGCAATCTTTTTCTGAGGAGAGCTTATTTTCACCCATATGTCTGTTTTTCAAACTTTTCTTATCTTTTTTTTTTTTTTTTTTGATTAAATCTCTCTCTGAGAAGAGTATGTTCATTATAGACTAGGCTTTTGTTGTTCTATTATTATGTGACACTTAGGAATAACAAGTGGTCAATTATATTTTGCATAGCGTCATCAGAAAGGAAATTCAATTTACCTGCTTCTTCTCTCATCATAGTACAAAGGACATTTCCTAACCCTAGTGACACTTTAATTAGCATGATGGTGGAAAACAATATTTTCCATCATTAGGTAGTTTAGGGGCTTCAGCCTGTAAATCATGATTTTCTATTATATTTGGAATAGGTTAGATAATATTTTCCTCGTGACCCACTGAGGCAGGCAAGTCTTTCACAAGCTTGAAACCTCTCCTAAAGAATTTTATACAAAACAGTTTTATTTATAATATCAGAATATATATATTCAATATTAAATGTCTCATATTTCAAATACAGAGGAAGTAATGTTTTGGAGATTCCATTCACAAAACAGATTGTTCCTGGGTTTTATTTTGTTTTATTCAATTGTTTATGCTTCCTTTTAATTGTCAAAAGCATTTATACCCTGTGATCAGTCCTTTGAGATATACATTCGATCTCATTCAAAAAGTATAAAAGACAAATTGGATTTTGAGTTGTTTGGCTTTAGGTAATCTTTATTGCTTCAGTGCAAGATGAGTAGTCTCTTTGAGCTATTTTGCATATAAGACATAAAAGAAGAGAGTCCAAGACAGAGAATAAGAGATGGGGAAACCACTCAAAATGTGAGTCGCTGCATAGCCAGCACTGGTGGACTCAATAGTTGTTATTTCTTAAATTGCTTCATTGCTTTCACTTATTAAAAAAATCAGTACTTTGTTGCAACTGAATTCATAGACCCACATATTGTTAGGAAATTAGAAATGGTTCTGATGGACAAGCATAAAAGACTGACACATCACACTAGTTTCAAACTTCAAAACACCTCTTTAATGAATTGATATTCAATGGTACACATTGACAGTCACTATCAACTGTTATTGCTATATACACAAAACAATTGCTCCTTAAAAAATCTATCCTAAATTAGCAGTGTGTACACAGTAACACAAAACTCACACCTTTCTAGCTAGCACAAATGTGTATGGTCTGTGATGGTCCCTAGTTACTTAGATCAAAGCTATCAGGTTTGGGAACTCATGAAATAGGGAAGCCAGGAAATGAGTGGGCTGTGTTTGTTCTTCCCTTCCATTCCTCACTCATGCTTTTTGCTGGTCTGAACCTCCCCCAGAAGAAAGGGGGTGATCTCATCTGCTCTTGACATCTTATTTCTTCTGTCATCCTATTCTGCAGGAATTTTCTGGTCTCATCAGAAATCTTTCCCACTTGTTTTGCAGACTTCTTTGATTTTACCAGACATATCTCCTGTCTGCTCTACATCTTTCATTCTTATTTTGCAGATTTTACTACTTTCAGATTTTCTTCTGCACTTTTGGCAACAATACCATAAGCCTCCATCTGCCTATTTGTGGATAGGGCTATTATTTATACATTTAAGCTTATTAGTACTACAAACTGCTATTAGCAGTATTTCAACATTACAAATCGCACATACAGTGTCAATGGTTTTGCTGGTTTAATGTGCTACTACCTGGGTTCAAGGCAAACTGTGCTAATCTTGCTGGTTCTTTTTTGGTGCCTCTGCTTTGTCTCCAGTTAGAGATTCCTTTAACAAAGAGGGAGTGCTTCTCTATTCAGTACAAACAAAATTTCATTCTCAAATAGAGTGATGGAAAAATGAGTTGAAATAAAAACTGGCTACACAGCTACAAGCAAACGCTATTCCATACAATGTAAGACTTGTATGGCTGGTGCTGTCGTTTATGGACTGACTGGGTTAGGTGAAATTTAATAAGTACATTAGGCTGAGGTAAACATCTGATTATATTTGATTTGTTAGAAAAATAACTCAGAAAAAAACAACAACACAGCAGTTAATGGACAGGCATTCTAATAAGTCATGTTAAACTTTTCATGAAGGACATAAACAATTAAATATCACCCTTTCAAAAGGTTTCAGTTTGACAGTCTTTGTATCCTTTTCAACTCAGGTAATGATTAATAGGGTCTGAGATCACATGGAAATTCTTTTTTCACTGACTGCCAAGAATATACGCATGAAAGCTGTCTTCTATGAAGATCTGCTACTGCTCTGAATTAGCTGCTAGATTGGTGGATTTGTAGTTGCCCATCTCCTTTCTGTCATAGGTTTTTTTTTGCACAAGATTCGGGATTTTGACCATAAATCACCAATCATATCAGTAGATGTATAAGACAGCTATAAAACTTCATGTCCAACAAATGATGTCAGCACTAGGATATGTGATATCATATTGGTTAGCTCTGAAGACACTGAAAAATCCATATTGGAGTCAAGAATTTAAATATGATTGTGCTAACAGAATAGACTATTTCCAAAAGTGCTCTCTCTCTAATAGTTTTTCTAATCTATCTTTTTATACAGTAGCAAAACAATGTACTGCTGTGCTGTTTTGTAAGGGTGTAGCACAGAAAGGGTAGACTGAACAGGAGAGAAAAATCAGACCTGGAGAATCTCAGGTCTCTATGCAATCAATAGGGAAATGTGTGCAGCCCCTCCAAACCCAACCTGTGGAAACTACCCAGAAATATATTGTCTGCAACATGCTATTATAAATAAAGGTGCAGCAGTACTCCAATTTTGTTCTTTTGTATTGTTCTTCTGCATGTCTTTTCTTAATGACATGCACATGCATTATTTCTATTTAAAAATGGGAAACTGAGGCATGAGATCAGATTAGTGATTTGTTCATGAGCACACAGAAAGCTCAGAAGTACACCAGGGACTAAATTCAGAACTCTAACTAACCAAACTAACCAGCCCAGTGCTTTTAGGACCTTACAGTGAACCCATTTGCTCATTTGGCCATTACTGTTATTGTAACTACTGGCCATACTGTTGAGATCAAGATCCCATCTAGTAAAATACCTTACGTCTTCACCATGCCCATAATGGACACACGGAGAAGAATGAGAACAGGGCAAATATATTTCCCCCCCAGCAGCTGCTCTTGGTTCTTGATCCAGCTGTTGCTTGCCTGTTAAGTAACCCATAGAGTAGCTGTCTCTCCCATGTACTTGCCCAACAGCACATTGAAACATGAATTTCTTGTTTTCACCCGGCTCACCTCTGGCTGGTTTCATTGTGGATCCTACACCATTTAATTCTTGTAGTGGAAAAAACCAATGAGTAGCTGACACTAAATGTCCTTTCTGTGCCATCCATAAATCTGTAGATCATTTCGGTCCTCTCTTATCTCAATGACTATACTTCACTCTCTCTCTTGCTAGGATGCTAAAAGTTAAAATAACTGAAGTTCATCATGTCATGCAAAATTGCATGCATCTAAAGGCAAGTGGAAACCAGACACCACCTAGGCCATGATTTTGTTCATACTAACAGAAAACAATGTAATTTACATTTACTTTTTTTTTTTTTTTTTCCCTCCTCCAGCATCATCTCTAATTTGACTGAATTCAGTAACTATTTTTCATTTATCTAATTATTTTCTCAAGCTCTGAGTTACCTGAGAGACAATATAGTCTGTCTGATAAAAAAAAAAAAAAAAAAAAAAAGTTCTTCCCTCTAACTTCTAATGCTAATGGATCTTTTATTTCCCGTCTGTTAAACATCAGCAGATGGAAAAATACAATCTAAGGATGACAATAAAAACCCTAAACACTTAAATGGCCTTCAAAAGGAATTTGAAACTAAAAGGATGGAAGTTGATCTGCATATGGTACATGCTGATGAAAGTCCTCAGAAAGATAAGGAGCTATGCCAGTTTAACAGTGAGGTTTCACTCTGTGCCTATAGGTAGTTGATAAACTCTCCTGCCTTGTGTTGTTTCTCTTGAGCATCATCCCAGCTGCCAGATAAATGGCCAGCAATCTATTTGGACAAGAAATTAAGTTCCATTAATGGGAATGTATGTGTTTTTTCTCTGTCTTGATGTAAAAAATAATTCATAATAACTATGGGACCTCTGAGCAGTTCTTAGAGATATTTCACACTCATTTTGTTAGCTGTTGAAATTAAATGATTCCTTTTTAAGTAATTGTATGAACTATGTTTTGTAAGAATTCTAAGGATAAATCACGTGATGATTTTATCATTGAAACGACAATTTTATTGATCTTGTTTTCTAATAATAAATTGTTTTATATTTCACTTCAGTTCTCCAGTGAATTCTGTTTTGCCCTTCACCTAACACATTAAATGAGAAATAGCTTCTACCTGTAATGAACAGCTGTGATTCATTTCATCAGGCAGTTTATCACTAAAATCAAACTGCAGCCTAACAAACTGTGGAGTCTGCAGAAACCAATGTGGAGTCTGCAGAAACCAATATAGTGTTTGTATGCACTAAAAAACATCCCAGGAAGATCCATAAACCACGTGTTCTCAATTGAAATCTCATGGCAATCCAAAGCTGGTATCTTGCCATCCTACTGACAAACAAATGAAACAGAAACAAAAACAAAAACGAGAAACCCAGGTGAAATAGGGTTCATCTCACCTGATGACCCTCTACCAGCAAGGCGTCTAGTGCTCATCTGTTTTCAATGGATCTCACAAGTACTTCCAGCAAACATGTCACAAAACTTGAGGAGGTGGGTGTCTGAAATGAAAGAGTTCAGTTGATTTCATGAGTTTTATTTCTCTCCACTGACTAAAGAGGAGTTTGCATGACTAAAGTAGATTAATGTCCAATTTTTATATCACTCATGTTAGGATGTGTTGCATTTCTTTGTTTAGTGGTTGTGGGCTAGCATGGGAAAATAGACAGAGCTGACATGTTAGGCAAAGATTTCTACTTCTACTGATTGGTGCAAATGCAGCCAAATTCACGGAGAAAGGAAACGTTAGTGAAATTATGATTTACAATGATGCAAATTTTTGTTGTAGGTAGCAGAGATTAAAACAGTGTATGAAAAAATTGCAGAAGGACTTTAAAAGATTACCATTTTGGCAAGTAAATGGCAGATGAAACTCATGGTTGGTCAATGTCAAGAGGTGAAAATAGAGAAAGAAAATAGCCCTGGATTTATACAGAAAACGGTGAATCCATTTTTTCTTATTAGAAAATTTCTTATTAGAAAATAAGACAGATTCTAACATATACATCCACAGCAAAACAACAGTCCTACTCCTTTGATACTGAACCTAGAGAAATGATATACCAAAACTGGGAAAGGTTCAGTGAAGTACAACAAGGATGATGAAAGAATTGCTTCCGTGTGTGAACCAAATGGATAGGAAAGGACTGTTTAACCTGGAAAAAAATATCACCAGTGTCCTTGTCTACATACAAGAGAATTATGAGGCCTTGATAGGCATTTGTCAACTGTTAAAATCTTGCAGTGAAGCTAAGGATTAGCCCAAGACTGGCACTATGAATTTATAGCATTAAACTGTCTTTTTATTCAAGCAAAATTTGAATAAAGTAGGAGCTCTTTTTCTGTAATACGAAATTGCTATTCATATTCATATTAGATTGAATGAAATAGTGATAGGAAACTGAGGACATATGAAAAGCAACAGTAATATCTCATCCTATTTTTCCCTTCTGCACAGGAAAAATGAACATATGAACAATATGGAAAGTCAGGCAGATGTCAGGTGAGCCTGAAAACTGTGTGTTTTCATGTAAGAGTTTCATGTGTTTATAGTAAGTGCCTGTAACTTTACATATTTAATTGAAACAACATTATTCTTAAGCTATTATAACATAAAGCACTAAGCAAGCATCTTAATACCACCCGAAAGAGATCAACTCCCTTACAAAACTTTTACCTTAAACAAAATCAAGAAAACAGAACTTACTAGCACCTACCTGAAACTAAAAGCTGCAAAATTAAGACAGGTATAAAATGGTGCCAAAACTGAGAGCAGCTGGGTTGTTCAAACAACATTTTAATAGAAAATAAATAAATAAATGAGAGGGTTGCTGTTTCCCTTAGTGCAGTAGTAACCATAGAAACCAAACCCAGGGGTTATTTTCATTCAGAAACCGTTTTTGTGGCAAAGCAAGGAATTCGCTGAACAAATTGATGGGTTTGATCCTCCAAAGTGCAGCTGCAGCTCAGCTTGTGTTTGTTCCAAATGTGAGCAGGCGCCTACAAGCCCTGCATAGCTATCAAACAATACTTGGAGGAGAAAAAATAGTGAGGAAAAGGGGTCCTGAGGCCTTTCTTTTGCCTTTCTAATACAGTCTTGTGTGTGTCAAAATACATTGCTTATATGGAAAATAAATCCTAATCACAGATTCAACACATTTTATGCCTAGGCCTAAAGTTGACTCTTAGGCAGAAAATATATGGAAAACTGGGTTTGGCTGTGAACTTTGATCATGCCATTCTTAGTTAGAATTACTTGAGTTAGCCAGGAATTTAATTAGACTTATAAAGTGCCAACTAATTTTAGCATTGTAGAAATTCACAATTAATTAGCTGAAAATCTTCTCTTATGAAACATAAATCCTCTTCCTATTCTGTTTTATGTAGTGAATAAAACATTGTTCCATTCATTTCTTTTTGATCTCCTGAAAGATGTAAAGCTGTACATTAGATCATAAAATACACTGATGAGTTTTCTCCTAAAATCTACAATCCACATTATTATTGATTGAGGCATTAACTGATACTTCTATTACGTTTCTGTAAGATTATATTCAGTACTACAATCCTATATCCAACGAATTATTCTATCCTCTTTAGTTATTTAAAAAAATATTACTTTCAATAAACCACTGAATGTCACTTCTTGTTAATTAGTAGTTTCAATGACTAGAATATATTCTAATATCAAGGAATTCTATACATATAATATTAGATTAAAAAAATAAATATAGTGTTTGCATATAATTTTATAAATTATTTATCAAAAATTTAGGTGACTTAATGTAATAGCTAAGGTAACAAGTTATAATACAACATGTTTTGCACCTTATGAAGTTATAATTTACTCACAGGAATAAAAAATACAATTTTTGTTCTGTGTCTATTTATGAACAGATGTTTCTTTGTCTTTTTATCAAATCCAGTTTATTGATAGAGGTGCACACATAAGCTATTGTAATAATTGGCAATAATCTATTTTTTCTTTGAAAACTTGCTAAATTACATTAAAATGTCTTTGTTAAACAGAAAATTGCAAGAACCCCTATATTAAATACTTCTAATTAAAAATTTGGAGGAACTGTTTTAGTGTAAAGGAATAATTTAGTACTTTGTAGTGGTAAGGGATGTAAAATTGACCCAAGTATATTGTAATCTCAAGGGCATCCAGAAAAAATGAGATTGAAACATTTAAGACAGTCATAAACCTAAGCACACAGCAGTTTTTGCCTGTACAGAGCTGATGGAAAACAAAGCTACCTATTCAAGACAGTCTGTGTCTATGGCTTGACAAGGTGATAAATCTGTATCTAGGGTACTTGGTAGCATATGAAAAAGTTCAACAGTCCAGTGACATGAAGGACTGAGTCCATCCAAATTCTTTTTACAGCTTTAGATTTGGTGAAAAATTTGAAAGGGTAACCTTGTCCCTCGATATCTCTACAAGTCTGTCTGACGTGGTAAGTGATCAGATCAGTAATAACATAACGCCCTGACTGAATTGTATGTGTTCTGGCTAACCTAACAGATACGTTATGTTGACTCACAACTGGTGAGTTTAGTGCATTCTTCAATGGTGTATTATACCTCACAGATCTCATATAACTCTGGTATAAACAGAAGGAAACAACAAGTGTGATAACATGCTTCAATGACCCTAGCTAAGCGAGTCTAGCTCCAATGCAGAAAGCTACCTCCAAGATTATGTGGTAAAGAATAAGGATGATAGAACAGCACAGTAAATGAGATAAAACATACAGCCTATTATAGCTCAAATGACTTATGTCCAATGCAATGTTAGAATATATCCTTTCTTGTGTACCCTGGTGGGACAATTCAAGCTTAAAATGCTACTTAAGTCACAAGAATTTTTGCATGTGAATGCAGATGAGTTTGACACAAAACTCAACTAAATTGTTAATAAAAGAAAAATTTTTATTTCGGTTTATTTAAATGCTACACCTTCTTTGTCATCCCAAACTTAAAAGCAGTACAACAAGCAATTTCAGTTTATAAAATATGTATTGCTTTCTCAAGTGAGATCATAGGCAAAACGCCAACAGACTTCATCAGAACCAAGATTTCATCCATACTGCCCCATAATTTACCCTTTAGCTTTAAGCATAGCTGAAATCTTTAAGGGCTAAATCTTGACTTAGGAAATTTAATGGCAAAGCTCCCATAAACATCATGCATAAATAAATAAATAAATGCATAAATAAATAAATGCAAGACTTAAAAGTTCAAGCAGAAAATGCTGGGTGACCCATCAGTGAATGTCAGATTAAATCCAGACTTGGGAAAATTGGAGAATATAGGTAATGAGGACTATTAGGGGAAAAAAGAAAAAGGAAAAAGAAGAAACAACAACAAAAACAACACTCAAATGAAATGACAGACACTTATATAGCAGATTAGTGGTAAAGGTATTTAAATGTTCTTTTTTTCCCTAGCATAGCACACGCAATTTTCATAATAGTATGTTTTCACCTCTCCTGTAACCAGTAGTTTTCTATCCAGTTGTGGGAGGAAAGGTGTACTTAGAACAGTCTAGACAGTATAGTTCTGTGTGATAAGAGCATAATATTGCAAATTAATGTCTATCTGCCTCTCAGAGGAGGTTTCTATTTGGGAGAGAGCTGCTGAATAGATCTGTCATCATAATATAGCTATAGCATCCAGTGCTTTCTCCTGCAGGAAGTGGCTGAATTGTGTTTCCCATTTAACATGTTAAAAAAAAAATCATCAAAGAAGCAGGTGGATTAACTTACTAAATAGTGCAAAAGCAAATAGGTAGATTAAACACTACACAAGGCCTACGGTATGGGAGGGGTAACTCAGATGAGACTGGTGTAAGTCCTTGCCCTGCAGAAATAATGGCAAAAACCTCATTTTTAGAAAGACAAAGATTTCACATCAATCTCTGTGAACAAAACAGGGCTAGAGTATAATTCTCTCTTTAAAAGTAACTCAAGGGAATGAGACACAAATAGAACCTAGACCTTGCACCAGATCTGCTAAATTCACATGAACTGTAAAGTAAGGGGCACTGTTCTGGTCACGAGCATATATTTGCTGTTAGGGAGATGGAATATTTTTGGCTTTGAACTACCTTGTAAGTTAAGCAAATATATATACTTTCAGGAGCTTCTTGTTTGCTTGACTTTTCATTGCATCTGCAGTTAACTAGGGTCATCCTGCACCATCAGTTCAGAACATATTTCATTGTGTAATGTCTTCAATGTCTTTGATGTACATTATATTACAAAAACTGATTTTATGCTATAGGTGCTAAGCTAACAGACTTTTTTTTTTTTATAAGTTGCTACACACTTAGATTTGTAGTTGGCATAATTTAAGCTTATTACTTTTGGTTAATACTGCATATTACATTAGATTTTAGTAGGAAGATTTTTCGTTTACTCTTTTTTTTTTTTTTCCATGTGTTTGTCCTCTCTCCAAATATTTTTAATTTGTTGCAGTAGTGACACAGGAATAAATAACACAAAATTCGATCCTTACTTTTTTAATGTTATATATATACATATATATATAAAACTTCTATTATACTTTCTTATTTTCCACTGTATTGGGAAACTGCAGCTTGTCTTAGTTTCGGAGCAGACATTTAAGGAAACCTTATTATTTATGTTATTTAAACTACAGTCAGATGAGCAGGGCTCCATATTATTTAGGCCAACTGTTTAATTAGCAAAAAACACACTGGAAAAAAAAATAATAAAAAAAAGTAAATCCTTGATGCTTGTTCTGAAAAATATAGAATGTATCACTTGTTATCTGATATGATAAGATATCCCCTAGTGGTATTAAACTCCGTAACCTAACAACCTCCATTACTTATAAAACAGATGTTTAAACTTCTTGATGCACACAAGTGTATGTAGAGTCACATCGTTTTAAATCTAATTAGTGTTTAATAAGCCATTGAAAAAGTTGTCATTCAGCTCTTACAAATTAATCCTGATCTCTTAACACATGCTGATATTTTGAAACAGTAATTATTCTGAAACAAAAAAGAGGTCTGAGTTAGTCTGAATTAACATAAACAGCTCCCATGATTATTTTATGTGCTTCCAGCAGAGAGGTGTTAGAAGTCTCCTCATGACTTGATAGGAAAAACTCTCTAACAGAAGGATTAAAAATGTGTCTGCATGATAGTCAGCATTTCTCAATAAAACACAATTAATACAGATCAGAATGGAAGCAAGAAGTATGGAACTTTCAGAATGACAGTATGGCTAGAGTAATGTACCTTTTTTGTTAGCAAATTACATGCAAACTGAGCCTCGTATCTGCTAATAAACCTGGGTTCTTTCCAGCTCACATACTGGCAATTAAGACTGTGCTGGAAATAATTGACAATTCTGTTAGTGATGCATGTGTCAGAAGGGAATCCAGTTGGTTTCCCGGAGTTGGACTGGCTATATGCTACCAGCAATAACAGTAAATATACATATTCATACAGGGACATACAGACACACACATGTATATATTCATCTATATCTGCATATATTTGTATAAACACATATGTATTATCACAGTGATACACACCTGTGAGTCTAATTTCTGGAAGGTTTACCTGCAAAATGAATGCAAAACTTGCTCTTGTACCAATAGAAACCCAATGTTATTACCATAGACTTGAAAGTGCAAGGACTTCACAGTCCTCCTTTCCTCTGGAGCAGTGAAGGCCATGGATAGAAAGGAGGGCAGTAAGTGTAACAAACTCAGTGCTCGCCAGTAATCAATAAAATCCAACAAGAAATATTTTCAATATTTATTGCGTTGACATCAGCAACCTGGATGTAAATTAACATTTTCTCTCTTTTATACTGCATAAATACACATATTCTTTTTGGAATCAAAATTTTCAAGAGTGACATATGTATTTCACAGAGCTGATTATGAGGCTTAGATGAACAAAAAAAAAATCTAATAAAAAAAAAATCAAAACTGGAACTTGAAGTACAAAAGATAATATTTTTTGTTTGTTTCAACTGAGGCTTTCTTGCAATGACATGATTCTGGAAAAAAAAAAAAAGGAATCAACAGAAATCTGTTTCAGTGGCTAATTTTGAATAAAAAATTGCAGGCTTCTCCAAAAGTACTGGCAAACAGCATGTGAAGTAAAATTCATCTACTTATGGTAAATGACTTAAACAGCTCACAGGAATGTTGAATAATTGTGAGATGAGACTCTAAATAAATAAACAAAAATAAATCTGTGACCAACAGAGTGTCTCTATATATTTTCATTCATTTTTTTCTTTTTTAAACTAAAATTTGTTTACTACCTAAATTTCTGCATAGTAGTTTGTCCTCTTCTTCCGTTGCCTTTCCAATAAGGTGCAATGCAGGAAAAAAAAAAAAAAAAGGAGCAACAAAATGAAACTCCCATGTAAGAAGATCAGAAACAGATGGTAAGAGACTCCGAATATGCAGACTCAAAGGAGATCTAGCCAAAGAGAACATACAAACACTAGAAAACAAGCAACTCATCCAAACTGCATTGAATAGCGAGTAATGAGTGACAGGCAGATTCAACCAGGGCATGGCTACAGCTGCCAGTACTGCTTGATTCTCTTATCACTCTTGCATGATTTTACAAACCGATGTAGCTGATAATAAGATTTTGCAAGATAATTAATGCTAGAATGTTCAGCTGCCATGGCCAATGAACTAGCTGAGACCCCAGAAAATCTTTTCAGGCCCTGTATTTAACTTTCTTTCAATGTACTTTCAGTCACTATCACTTGAATGAAATTGTATCTGCTCAGTAACTCAGTTTCCAGCCAACGATGTTCACCCCCAAAAAGTAATCCCTTTGAATTTCTACATGATAATAAAAAGAGTACTTATAGCAGAAATAGGCAATATTGAAACAAGATTTTTTTTTAATCTTTTAGCTGCACATCAAAAAATAGGAGCAGGTTTTGCCACACTTACTTGGAATGAGAGCACTTCCATGGAGACCCTGACTGTTAAAGGACCAAAAGCTCTGGTTATGAACTAACAATGTATTTGTTTAACTTCATATGCAGGCTAGTCTAATTTGTTCATTCCACACCACAAAAGGGGTAGCCTCCATCTTGGTCACGCTTTGTTAATTATTATGATTCTATTTGCACGACCCTGTTGTGGATGCCCTGCAGGCAAAACACTTGAGCATTCCTCATGCTAACGTGACAAGAACTTTTTTTGGCATGATGAGCTCCATGAAAAGAACTTTGGGCAGATTCAAACCAGACCTTCTTGGGTGCTATGAAAAGGAGTCAAACGTGATCCCATGGTTAAGCCAGGAGCCCCTTTCTACAGTGGCTTTTTTACACTTTTTACCCTTTTATTGTAGACATAACTACTGACTTCATTACTTCACTGGATTAAAACTGCATCTAGCTGACCACTGCATAAGCTAAAGTGGTAACAGAATCAGTGAATACAGTTCAGGAATAAAAAATGTGTATCATGTAGTTCATATCCCTCTTTCTCAGTTAGAGGTCTTTAGTGGTCTCTTCTGAAAAGCTGAGTTACTGAAATATGCAGCCTCTCTTTCTCTCCTATTCCCTCCTTTCTTGACATAAAATGCTGTTTTATCAGGAAGCAGATGTGAAGCGTTAAAAAAAGAAAACATTTTTTAAATATTTGGCAGTAGACAAAGGAGGTTATAGTTTTTATCTGTGGTCTGAGGCACATTTAAAGAGGAGCTCTAACATCTAGAAATTTGTAGACAACAAAAATGATACTTGCACAGACTGGGCAGCTGAGATGGTAAAAAGAATGGAGAACAACTCCCTTGGAGGTGAATGGTTCAAATTCACCTGTATCAGTCCAGATCAGGAGTTACCGAAGATCAATGTCAATTGATCTATGCAATAAAGAATGATTTTATTTCATTTCCCAAAAGACCAGAATAATAATTTTCAACCAAAAAAAAAAAAAAAAAAAAAAGATACTGAGTTTACTGAGCCATTTAAAACCCTATGGCATTTTTTTTTTTAATAGTGCTGGCATCCTACACTATGCCAAGTTTACGCCACCATTGACCTGAGCCAAAATGAAGTCAATCAGAAAGTTGATCATTTACTCTGTGTCAGGTCTACTGACAAGATTAGTTGGTGAAGGTCATGTGGCTGTTATCTGGGATTGCACTATCATGTAATTATCTCTAAATTAAGATTAAAGCCTACAATAGATCATTTTTTATGATCAATGAAATTTACTTTAAATACATGTAAATATCAGCATCTGTTTTCATTATGATTGTCATTACATTCACTCATTCATGGCAGTACTGCTCATAAACATAATTATTTGATGATACCCCATTCTGTTTCAAGTGAATGCTAGAGTTGCCCTGTACCATGCAGTGCTGGAAGGAAACTAGCTTTGTGATCACATCTGTTGCTGAACCAAACAACCCTCTGAGCTCTTCCTTTAGTAGCTACTATTTACTAGGAATTCCAGATGAAAATAATTTCTTTCTCATTGTAGACTGTGAACAAGAAGTATAACAGAAATTCTGTCATAGAGTTTGGAGCTCTGCATTCAAATTCAGAATTGGTATAGAGGAGAGCAGATGTTTGCACCTTAGTAAGAAATGCATTTCCTATAATATACTCTGCTTTGGAGTCATCTATATTACCAGGTTCTGTCTCTGAGCACCTGATAAAATTAAGGACTTCTATCTAACATGAGTCTCGGTGTAAACTGAAAACTATTACAAGAACAGTTGCAGAAGTTGTTTTACTGTTAGATGATGAAAAGAAGCAGGAAAAGTGGGGATGAAATATTAGACAAAGAGGGCCTAACAGAGAAAGTAGTAGATCCTGATTAACGCCATTGAAGTACAGTGCTTGTAAGCAACTACTAAATAATAGCTGGAACTACTATAAGGACCATTGGTCTAAAATAATTAATGTTGCCAAACTGTCAGTGAGGTTTAGTGAGTAATGAGGAAGCATTTATCAAACAGTTAAAACAGATGATTTGGCAAAGAGGACGGGAGGTTTTAATACTTCTTGAAGTCTGAGGCTGTCCTCCTTATTCCCTCCAGTGCCTTGCTTTTTTTTTTTTTTTTTGGTTTTGTTTCATATATGGATTGCCTTTTGGAAACTTCAAGAAAGTTTTTATTGATAACAGATCTTTTACAAGGAAATGTAGAATTAATCTGAATCAACTCTTTGCAGAAAAGTGGCATAAGATTACCCGGGCAGATGTGATTTTGGACATCTTTACAGTAAAGTATGGCATCAGAGGGAAGTTTAAGTCATGGCATTCCTCAAAACTCGGTCCTAAATGTAATACAATTTACTATTTTCTTCAGAGAGATCTATGAAAAGATAAAAAGTGCTGATGACATTTTTAATGTTACGAGATTTCAGAAACATCATCCATATAGTGAAAGATCAGGACATTTATATGAATAACTAGATGACTGTGATGGTTGTAATAAGAGAAACAAGATGACCTTTGTCAGGCTGAAGTTCAATATCAAGAGGCTGAAGGATAATAAAAATACTTTCTAGTGTAACTGAGGGACTTGCAACTAGGAGCAGAAGCAGCAAAGAAAAATTTTATGTACTAGCTGATAAGAGGATGACTGTTGGTGTAATCCACCAAGAGAAAGATACAATACTATAATATAAAAATAGAGAATTTTCTAACAAGAAAAAAAAAAATAGAGAAATGATTTTGCCATCGTATGAATTAATGGTGTTTTTTATATCTTAAATACTCTATGCAATTATCACCAGTCCTATAGACAGAATTCAAAATTAAACTAATTCATAATAATGTAAAGAGAAGATTGAAGAACGTGTCCAAAGTTTATGCCTGCACTTCACTTACTGGACTTCACCCGCCTACTAAAACAAAAGCTAACTTCACTTATCTAACAATGTATAGAGATTGAGCAGACAAAACAAACAAGCAAACAAAAACAACAACAGAAAAGTTTTGTCTGGAAACAAAAATATGGAAGGACCATTGTTGACCAATGATGATTCTACATGCACATATATGGGCCATGAAAAAAAAAAAAAAAAAAAAAGGAAAATTTTACAGCTGTCCTAGATGTTCAGGAGAATGCTCCAAACTGTCAGAAGAGTGACATATGATATACCTTTGCAACAGATGGTGTAGTGGCAAAAACCCTTAATGATTTGTAAGACAGAAGTTGATCCATTTATGAAAAGGAGGATTACATGGCAGGGCTGCATTTGAAAGCAAGGACTTGGATTCAGTGACCCTGGAGGTCTCTTCTAGTCCCATGTTCCTATAAACCATAACTCCCGTAATCTCATAAAACTCAAGCACACAGTGGGTAGTGTCTTTGAAGCATACAAAGCTATTTATGTGATAGAGGAAGCCACAGTCAGAAAACGAAGCCCAAAGTTAGGATTTTATTGAAAAACTCTGTTAGCAATATTGAGCATTAACTTCTTAACAATCTTCTTTTATGAAGTACATCCCCTATCTGAAGGATATATATACCTTCATCCATTACACTCACCTGCTCACTTTTCTTTCTGCAGATAAGCAGAATTGTGAGTGAGGTTAGAGAACATTTTAAGCTTCTTGAACTGGTAATTGTCTGCATCCCTTCGGGGATCTTGTCTAAAGCTCTAGCCTTGACAGTTTGAAAGGTACAGAGCGTATTGAGATTTGATAAGCATTTTAAAAGTGAACATTGATCCAGTATTTTAAGCAGTTGTCCCATTTATCTAGAATGACCTATGTGCACCTCTGGATTGATGGATGGCAAGTCACGGCTGTTAATTGATTTTGGAAAAAAAAAATCCTTAAAGGAAACCAAAGATAATTAATAAAAATAATGATTATGTATTGCACAGGTTACCAGTATATTGCTAATTGAAAAAGAACTTAATCTTATTGAAGAAACTTTTCCTCAGCATTCTTTGATTTTGAACTCTTAAAATGCACAGTAGAGAGAATGATTAGCAGCATGCTTCAATTGGCTAGCGAAAGGGGAAACAATTCAATTCAATCCCAGGATGCATAGTTCATAAGCAGAATTCCCTAGCTGTCCCCTCACAGGCAATTATTTTCTGTAATTAACCTACTGCTCAATTAACAGAGCATAGCAAATAATTCTCAATGAATAATTTATTTAATTTAGCCTTTTTTTTTTTTCTTTTCACAAATTGTATCAGAAGAAACTGGGAAATTTTCCAAGATTTTTTTTTTTTGTTTTAATCTAACATTTACAGACATCATTAGTAAATAATTATTGGGTTGTGGTTGATATTGTTTAAGTTCACATTATTAGTTCTTATAATTTAGGTATCTACTTTACCCAGGTTATTCATTGTTAATACATAAGTCGCCATGTTGCATATAACAAAAAGCAAAAGATTGGTCATTTTTTATACCCAGCTGTAATATTTACAGATCATAATATAAACTGTCCTAAGTCACCAATTCAATGAGCAGAAGCAAAATATTATTTGTTGTAGCTATCCAACAAGTCTGAATATTTAGAGACAACTAATTTGAAATTTAAGTTGAAAATGTTTTTGACTAGTTGAAATGCACTGGCTATATATGCACATGTTCTCGGAAAGCAGGTATGGGATCATCAACATGACAGAAATTAAATTTGTTTTTCTTTGTACTTGGTAAGAATCTGAAGAATTTTTTACTCTTAAGCTCACTAATGCGTATTATGGCTGGATCCTGTATTGGGTTTACATGGCAAGGGCTTGGTAGCAGGGAGGTTGCAGGGGTGGCCTCTGTGAGCAGGGCCCAGCAGGTGCCCCATGTCAGATCAGAGCCTGCTCCAGCCGGCTCCAAAAAGGACTCGCTGCTGGCCAGAGCCGAGACAGGGAGCAACCCCGGTTGGGCCTCTGGGAGAGCAGATTTAAGAAAGGGAAAAAACACCATGCAACAGCAGCTGAGAGAGAGGAGTGAGAAGCAGCCCTGCAGCCCCCAAGGTCAGTGCAGCAGGAGGGCAGGAGGTGCTCCAGGCAGGCAGCAGCAGTTCCCCTGCAGCCTGTGGAGAGGCCCCTGGTGGAGCAGGCTGTCCCCCTGCAGCCCATGGGTCCCACACGGAGCAGATCTCCACGCTGCAGCCCGTGGAGGAGCCCCCGGTGGAGCAGGTGGATGTGGCCTGGAGGAGGCTGCGGCCCATGGAGAGCCCCCGCAGGAGCAGGCCCCGGGCCGGAGCTGCAGCCCGTGGAGAGGAGCCCACGCAGGAGCAGGGGGTCTGGGGGGAGCTGCCGCCCATGGGGGACCCGTGCTGGAGCAGTTTGCTCCTGGGGGATGGATGGACCCCGTGGTAAGGAGCCATGTGGGAGCAGTTCTTGAAGAAATGTTTTAGTTACCTCCGATTCTCATACCTAGCAAGAATGACAAAAACTACAAACTTAAGGATAGTCTGAAAGTCATCAGGTATGTTTTTCAGTAGGCATGGGGAGCAGATATTGTAAGTGAGAAATACATGTGTGGTCTGCTTTTTTAAGGAACAATCATGCTGTAATCTGGGTTTTCTGAATCAATTATTTTTCACTTAGTAGTCTTATGACTCACCACTTTTTGATTAGAGGTGGAAATTATATGAAGTATGAGTCATAGAATTTCCTGTCCTTTAATATTTGTCAGTTCTTTCTGCTGCACTGCTCACGCCCAGGAAAAAAAAAAAAATCAATCTCTAAAACCCATAACTTCTGTGATTGCTAATTATATAGCTCCCATGATGGAACTACATATGTTTGGGTTTGTCAAAAGTTTTTTCCTTGCAGAAGCATAGGTACTTGTTAATTTGTCTTGTCCAGGTAGCTACTGAATGTCCAGAGTTCCAAGAGAAGGACCACCATGTACATGCAGAAAGCTTAAAAACCTATAATGAAGGAGCCTGATTCTGCCACATTGCATTTAAGTCAAATATATCACAGGTCTCCAATTCCTCATCTCTAGAGCTCCAGTTCAAGCAATGGTATTTGTACATCTTCCACAGGACTATGCTAGCAAAAGTTACTGTTTTCAAAAACAAAAATTAAAATTCTACTCAGCAAATATCTGTTATTTTGGGGTTAGTTGTTTTCAGTATAGATTTTGTTCCAGACAGTGTGGTCTGTATCTTAGGAGAGAAGGTTTTCAGTATCCAAATTCTATCCAAGTAATACTACAGATAAATAATAATAACAATTATTATTAATAAGATTTGCAAGGTATCCACAGATATATCTGAAAGCTAAAGACACTAAAGCTTTTGCTGTCATGTTTCCGCATACATCCTGTCATGCACTGGCCATGCACTGATAGAATTCCTCTTTGGGACAAAGCCTTCTCTCCATTAGTGTCTGTTCCAGGTGCTGTGAACCAAGCCACTCCAAGAAACTTTTAGTAAGTGGTCAGGAAACTTGAAGGTTCATTATGCAACCACTCAGATGTAGCTGCATTCTCTACATTTCCCTGATAGTCTCACAGCCAGCTGATTATTGTTAGATCTGATGTACTCATTTATTTCCTGTTACTTTCTGCTGATAGGCATACTCCTGCTTCAGGCAAAAGGTGGTGAATCTTTTTCACTTACCTAAAGGTATGTTCTTCCTCATGCCCAGAAGCAGTGTTAGCAGCTAAATGATTAATTCTCCCTCAAGCATGACTGAGGATCATATGCTAAGGTTACCTGCAGTGTCCAAACCAGTATGCATTCCTACAGCTTGGGCCCTCTTGAGCTTGGCTTCCCCTGTGATAAATGATAGTGCTGTTTTATCCAACAGCTCTGTGGTTTGGGAACTTGTTAACAATTCACTTCTTTCTATTTTATCTATCCTTCCTCCTTCTTGAGGAATATGGTTCCTGCCAATTTGTAAGTAAGCCTAGGGAATCTTATTCTTTAGTCCTTCCTGTCCCATGATCATGGATTAAAATGTTATCATTAAAATAATTTAAAACAGTCATTAAAATGTAATAGGCTCCAGTTTCCTTGAGAAGATCACTTGATGTCATGGCCCTTACTGCCAGGTAAGTTAACTATCAAGCTACTTAGGAAATAATTTAATTTCCCTTCTGATTCTAGAGAGGATGGAGAGGGGCAGTCATTGAAATCTCAGAAAGTGCAGAATCATGAAACCTCATCTGAGGTAAGTGCTTTTTTGCAACCCAAAGTAATGTTCCTCTGCTCTTGAAGATATTTGATATGTCCTTCAATCCAGCTTTCCCTCTACTCATTTAACTGGCTTCCTGTTCCCAATTTAGACCTGCAAGTTTTCCCCTCTGTTATGCAGAGAACTGTAATGCTGCTCCAAAGGCTGGGCTCACAGCTTGATGTTTTAAGGATGCAATGTTCTCTACTAAACTCCTCAGCTTTTGGCAGAACTAGCCCAGTGCCTTTGTTTTGTGTCTGTATAATTAGTCTACAGCAGTTGTTCTGCACAGTATTTTCCCAGTACTGGGATTTCACATTGCATTAGAAATGCACTTTGCAATAGGTATCAAGTAGCACGGAGTCCTAAATGAGTATCCCCTGTCCAAGCTCACCTCCTAGAATATCCCAAAGTACTTACAGGGCATTTTAATGCCACTACAGGAATACTGCACTGTCTTCTTCATCTCAGAGCCCTCATGTGTTGTATTCTGCCTATTGTCAATGCATGAATGCATGGTGTCCTAAACGTTTTGCGGCCATTTCTAACATCTGACATGTAGCCACAAGCTACAGGAGCTACTAGATTCAAACAAACAAACAAACAGAAAACAGACTGAGAATGAGAAAAGAGGAGAGAGAGGATTTGAAATCTAAATAAAGTAAACCAGATATATTTAAGTATTTTTGCTAACACAGAATTCTGTGAATTTAATTATAAAATCTTAGTGGACTTCTGAGTTGTTGAGATCCTTTCGAAGTTACATGCAAGAGATCAAAGACAAGTTTATTGAAATTAATTTAAAATGTGGATGTAAATGTAAGACAAGCTAATGATATGTTAATTAATACTAATTACATTAAATTACATTAATGTGTTTGTAAGTATCCATTTCCAAAAGAGAGAGAAAAGTATAGAAGCAACAATTTTGCTTTCAATGAAACTTGAAAAAAATAATAACCAACAAATGCAACCAAACGAAACCAAAAACTCAGTTAAAAAAGAAAAAAAAAGATGGAACATTACTGGTAGAGTTTTTTTTTTAATATTCTAAAGCATTTTTAATGTAAATGTAAATTTAGACCCTATTATTTTATTTATTTATTTTTGAGACATGCAAATACTGTAAGGATTGTCAGAAGACAAACATGCGGTAGAGATCTTTTTCCTGATTCCAGCTGAAGTATTTACTCTTTTGTAAACTTCCTGTGAAAGAAGAAAATAAGGACAATATTTTGTCAAGTACTTTTTTTTTTTTTTTTTTTTTTTACTTTATTTAAAACAACCAATCCCCCCCCTTCCCCCCCCCCCCCCCCCCCCAAATGTATCTATATGTTTTGGACTGGAAATCAATATACGTTTGTTTTTCCTGGAAGAAACATTACTAATCAGAAAGAGCATGGATAGCCGATGGTGTCTGTACCACTTGCACGTATAAAAATATGGTTGGTCATAGTAGCTACATTTTGCAATAATTTTAAAATGAATATTTTCAGCTAGATCTCATTACAAAACAATTAGACAAGTTATAAAATAGTTTTATTTACTTAATGTTATTGTTGACCTCCACACTTGATCCCTGTGTGTTTTGAAACAATCATGAGGTCCTAACCAATGCATATACTGTGTTTTATTTGAACTCCCCTTATGGTTTAAGATGTACTTATATCCTCCCAAATTTTTACTGTTGGAAGGAGAGAGGAGAGGAATTGACCTAGCTAGTGCCATCTCCACCTTCCCTAACTTCCCTGTTCCTACCACTGAGCATAGCCTGGAGAGTTAAGTCCATCATGAGGATCGCTTGTGCAGTGGACTTGAGATCCTCCTGCAAGCCAAAGATCTTTACCCACACAATCTCCTAGCTAGAACTCTGAGTTTGGATAACATGGAATTTTACATGTAAGAGGGATTTTCATATGTGTTGCTATTGACTTCATTAATAATTGGTTTACTCTCCTTGGGAAGGTAAGTTGTTTTGATCTTGTTGCCATGAAGCACTTAACTTACATTCAACAAAGTTTAATTATCACCCTACAAAAATTTGGTTAATCATTTGATGTCATCATTTGATCCTAACCTAGGAAGCCTAAGAGGATAAGGAAGTCAATTTCTCTTTCATATGACTTTCTGAATCAAGTGGATGCTTTAAAATCTTCCAAAATGAGTAAGTAGGCTTGTTTTGATACACTATATACACTGTATTTTATTTGTTATAAAATTAAATGTTGACTCTTTGATGTGGAATTATCTGGACCATAGGTCATATGTTAATGATGGGAATGTAATTTTTTTCTTTAACATTTCTGTTCTGGGGTATTTTCTTGCAGGTGTGACAAGATCTTTAAAACACACTAACATTATAATATGACTCAATTTTAAAAAATGATGATATGTTTTTATACTTAAATATTAACATTAGAATCACCTGCATCTCAGTTTACATTCATCAGGAAAAATCACTAAGATATATGAAGCTGCAGAATGTATTGACTATCTCCTTATTAACATCAGCCATAGTACTAGACGATTTTATGACTCATTCAACTACTGTATCTGACAGATTCAGAAAAAGTTTGGAAATCTAGGTTTTATCTCTCTCTTACAGTAGACTCCAACCTGCAAAAGTGTAGTAGGTACTGTCTAGAGGGTTTGTTGCCTTTTGATTTAAAACGGTGAGTTCCTAAAGGTATATTTACAGCTTATGCAAGCATTGAAAATTTAGCTTGGAGAGGTAGTCTGGAATCATACACGTAGTAGTTTATGACTTTTTTCTTTAGCAAGTTCATCAATAAACTCTACCTGATGTTCAATTACATGGGCACAGCGGGTCTTGAAAGGGCGTATATATAAGAACTGTGGAGAATTGGGCAGATAACCTAAATTTAAGTTATTGTTTTGAAAATGGGTAAAAGTTTAAGCAAAGCGTATTATGTAATCCAGTGGGAAACTGATGATGAAAAGGAATAGTTTGATGGTCTTTTAAAGAAAATAAATTGTCCTCTTAAGTGTCATGGAAAACACAAAGAACTGGAAAGGACTTAGCCTTCCTCATGAATAGGTTTCTACTATCTCATATGGTAGTAGTTGGATTATGTCCATTTTGAGAGACAGAAGTTATGTTAAAAAGCTCACAAATATGGAATAATCTTTCAGATATTTTCATCCTGGTAGGATTTCATATTGAAAGTCTGATAAAACAAAAACATATAAATGACTCCTATTCTACTTGCCAAATTACTGAAAATGTTACATTTCTGCTTGAGTAGTCTATATGGTATGTCAGAAAAGAAAGTTGTGTATTATAGATTTAATTTAGTTTGGAGAATGATTTTTTTAACTGGCAAAACCATAACATGTTATTTTGATTATGGGGCAAAGGGTAGAGAGGGTTTCACTGTGGCTGCTGCTGGCAACAATACATTTTGCGAAGTTTAAAGTAGACTGCCAAACCTAATTTATTGATGCTTAACGTAACTAATTGAATAGACACAATAAAATGGAAATCAAAGCTCTTTAAGGTCATAGGTCCAAAGACAGCAATGTGGGATTTCAACCATCCAGATGTCTGCTGGAAAAGCAGTACAGCAGGCTGTAAGCAATACAGGAGACTCCTGGAGTCTCCTATAATGTCTGCATTAGACAAAGCAAGCAGAGGAGAAGTGTTACTGGACCTGGTGCTCACCAGTGCAGATGATCTCATTAAAGTGGTCAAGACAGGAGGCAGTCTGGGCTGCATTGACCACACCCTGGTTGACTTCATGATCTCAAACAATATGATCCTGGAAAAGAGTAATGTCAGGATCCTGAAATTTAAAAGAACAAGCTTCCATCTGTTTAAAGAAGTAGTGGGTAAGATTCCTTGGGACACTGTCCTTAGGGACAGAGGAACTGATCAGAGCTGGCAATTCTCTAAGGACACTTTTCTTAGCATGCAAGAGCTCTCCTTCCCCCTGTGTAAGAAATCAAGAAGGCAGAAAACCTAAATGGCTGAGCAAGGACCTAGTCAAACTGAGGCATAGGAAGGAAATGCACAGGCAGTGGAGGCAGGGACGTGTGGCCTCAGAAGGGTACAGGCATGCAGTCTGGATGTGCAGGGATGGGATCAGGAAAGGCAAGGCATGGATGATACTGAGCTTGGCAAAGGATGCAAAGAATAACAAGAAGGGATTCTATAGGTACATTGCTCAGAAAAGAAAGGCCAAGAAGAGCTTACCCCCTCTGATAAATGAGAAGGAAGAACTGGTAACAGCAGACACAGAGAAGGCTGAGAAGGCTCAACAACTTCCTTGCCTCACTCTTCACTGCTAGTCAGGCTTCCCATATCTCTTATTTCCCTGAACCTGCAAGTGAGGGCTGGGGGAGCAAAGTCCCTCCCTCTATAAGTGAAGAGCAGGTTTGAGACCACCTGATGCAAATTAACAGGTTCTATCATTGGGGCCCAGTAACAGGGTCCTGAGGGAGCAGGCTGATGTAGTTGCCAAGCCAATCTCCATATTTACAAAGTCCAGGTACTCAGGCAAAGTCTGACTGGAAGATGGGAAACATCACTCTCATTTTTAAAAAGGGTAGAAAGGAGGACCTGGGGAATTAGTGGCTGGTGAGCTTCACCTCTGTCCCTTGAAAGATCATTGAACAGATCCTTCTAGAAGCATATGCAAGAAAAGGATATGATCCAAGACAGCCAGCCCAGCTTCACCAAGGGCAAATCGTGCCTGACCAATCTGGTGGCCTTCTATGATGTAGTGACTGCATCAGTTGACAAAGGAAGACTGACCGATGTCATCTACCTGGAGATCTGTAAGGCCTTTGACATAGTCCTGCATGATATCCTGATCTCTAAATTGGAGAGAGATGGGTTTGAAGGGTGGACTATTTGGTGGATAAGGAATCAGCTGGATGGGCACAGCCAGAGAGCTGCAGTCAATGGCCCTGTGGCCAGGTGGAGACTGGTGACAAGTGGTATCCCTTAGGGGTCTGTCTTGGGACTGCTGCTGGTTAATATCTTTATCAATGACATAGACAGTGGGATCAAGTGCACCCTCTGCAAGTTTGCAGACAACACCAAGCTGAGTGGTGAGGTTGATACAGCAGCAGAAGAGGGACTTGGACCGGTTTGAGAAGTTGGCCCATATGAACCTACTGAGGTTCAAGTCCAAGTGCAAGGTGCTGCACCTGGGGTGGAGCAATCCCAGACATGAGTACAGACTGAGAGAAGAATTAATTGAGAGCAGCCTTGCAGAGAAGGATTTGGGGGTTCTGGTGGACGAAAAGCTTGACAAGAGCATGCAGCCCAGAAGGCCAACTGTATCCCAAAGCATCACCAGAGGAGTGGCCAACAGGTCGAGGGAGGTGATTGTCCCCCTCTGCCCTGCCCTTGTGAGGCCCCACTTGGAGTGCTGCATCCAGGTCTGGGGCCCCCAGCACAAGAAAGATGTGGACCTATTAGAGCAGGTCCAGAGGAGGGCCATGAGGCTGATCAGAGGGCTGGAGCACCTCTGCTATGAAGACAGGCTAAGAGAGCTGGGGATGTTCAGCCTGGAGAAGAAAAGGCTCTTTTAAGACCTTGTTGTGGCCTTTAAGTACTTAAAGGGGACTTATAAAAAAAGGATGGAGAGCAACTTTTTACACAGGCAGATAGTGACAATACAAGGGGGAATGGTTTAAACTAAAAGAGGGGAGATTTAGATTAGATGTTAGTAGGAAATTCTTCACTCAGAGGGTGGTGAGGCACTGGAACAGGTTGCTTGGAGAAATTGTGGATGCCCCATCCCTGGAGGTGTTCAAGGCCAGGCTGGATGGGGCCTTCGCCAACCTGATCTAGTGGGTGGCATCCCTGCCCGTGGCAGGGGGGTTGGAACTAGGTGATCTTTATGGTCCCTTCCAAACCCAAACCATTCTATGATTCTGTAATTCTATGAAAGTGATGTGGATTTGACTAATAGAACTGACTTTGTTCACTTGCAGAAGCATTTTTTATTGCTCCCCAAGTTACTCCCCAAGTTACTGTTCCCCAAAACCTCCCTGATCTGCATTATTTGGATTATGGTGTATGATTCACAGAGTACACTGATTTACCATACCCAGGTTCTTGCTGTCCCTACAGTTCCATTGCCATTCCTTTCATCTGTGTCTGTTACTTAGCTGGAATCAACTCATTCCCTGTGTTGAAAAACCAAGTTTGAGTTTCTGTGAGTTTCAGCTTCAGCGATCTGTGGTGTTTCTCCTCCCTGAGCCAACCCCAGGACTGGGTGACCTGGGAGGCTGGTGGTGTTAGGCCACCCAACGTACAGATGTAAGGCAATTCAGAGAGACCAAAGCTGTGCCTCTGGCCTGTTTTCTGGCCATTGCCAGTCTTCCTTAGGCTGCGTGTAGGGAATGTTCATAAATATGGCAGCAGAGACATCTCTGCACCTGTGCATAATAGCTAGGAAAGCTATGAGAACAAAGCCACAACTTTCCTGCCCCGGAGAGCAATTGAATTTCCATCCTCTCATAAAAGTAACTGGGAAAAGCTGACTTTCAGGTGCCCATTTCGGTCTTAATTATTACTGGCACAAAACTAAACCAGGGGTGTCTCTGCTCCAATCTTTCTGTCCAAATGCTGCCCTCATTTTGTTAGATTTAGTGCTGCTATTCTGAATATGCCCAGAAAGTGGGTAGAATATGATTTTTTTCTGCTTGGGTTAACTTGTAATTGCACCACTTTCTAGGCTGAGGTGCTGGCCATGTAGTTTATATTTTGTTTCCCAGCATATGGATAACAGCTATTTGCTGGGTCTTGGAAAGTATACATGTTTTTCCAAGAAACTACAGTCAGAGCAGCAGTGTGAATATCAAATGGACATAATGGATCTTTGTTTAAAACTCCCACCAGAAATCTTAGGAATCTTAAATTATTTGGGTTATTAATTTACTTAATGGGTTTGCTGTTCTAATCTTGGGTCAACAAATATTTCTGTCTTGCAGGAAATATTCATGGCAAGATAATTGCCCTCAACTCCTGAATTTTAATTAATTTTAACTTGTATGCAAAATAAATCACTATTTTATTACATAAAAGGATGTATTTTGAAAGTATTTTTGTTCTAATTCAAGCTATAGATGAATGGAAGAGAGTGTTCTTAAAAGACCTATTCACTATTGGTACATTTAGAGCCATCTTTTTTCTTTTTCACAAATACAGGAACAATGATTTGTGCACTATGTTTTAGAGCATTTATAAATAATGACATGAGATGGGAATGACTTAAAAGGAGCAGCTGTTCAAACTCTTAAAGCTGTTAGAATGAATATGTACATAGATCTTGCTTGTGAAAAGGGATTCTGGGAGTTATAAAACTAGAGCTGTGTAAGCCTGGGACTACCTGCTCTTGTATCAGGTTCAGCAAACTGACAAGAAATCTGCCAAATTTGTCAAATGAACTGTGCCTCAAAGGCAGTTAGAAAGCATTTTTTAATTGCTTGTAAGAGTACATGGGATTTTGAATTCATTAGGAAAGCAAGTATTCTTGCTACACTGTAAAGTGCCACCAGAAAACGTGCTGTCTCTACTCCCTCCCTCCCTCCCTCTCTGCCTTGTCTTTCCCCACCTCCGTACCCTCCTACACCCCAATACAAATACCATATTCAAACCATAGAAAAGGATGCTTTGGAAAGAAACATATCATAAAATTATAAAAGTGCATTGAAGTGGTCTTAGAAAACTGCAATATATATATATTAAACTATTGTGTGCTGAAAATTAATGTTCATTTAAATATTTGAGTCAAAATATGAAATGCTTGGCTTACATGCTAAGTGATGGGGCTGCCAGCTCTGCTCTAGAACTCACCACCCTGGTGGAAGGGCCTCAGAACAACACCTACACAGTACTATAGTGACAAACCCTTAAATTCTTGTACATGGAGATAAATAAATGGCTGGCAGCAACAGATATGTGTACTGACTCCAACTCTGTAAAATGTCATCTACTGGAAGATGGTGAATACTGTCTTTTGTCAAAGGCATTATAAAACCACTGCTAGATGGGTTTGAGTACTATTAATAGCTAGGGTTTGAGTACTATTAATAGCTGGGAATGGATGCATATACCTGGTGTTGTAGATACTTTTTTTTTCTGTGGAGACAGGGAAGCTTTATTTAGTCATTGAAGCAAGTAGGTGAACTTGTGTGAACGTAATACCAGCACATACAAACAAATTTTTTACTAAAACTTTCTCATATTCAACAGTCACATACAAAAGTAAATTGCCTATATCAGTGCTTGGATGTGGGTATTTCATAGCACATCAGTGTTATGAAAATTTGAACATGAGAATCAAAATTAATCCCTCAAGGCATGAATCCATTTCGAATTAAAGTTCAAGTGGTCATTTTATTATTCTTATTTTTATTTATTTTTTCATAAATTACATCAGAGTAAACAAATACATGAAAATACTATCACATTTTGGGCATTTAACCCATTTTAGACCTCAGCTTTACACCACTTTAGTAGTAGTACGTGAAGTAAGGTGGTAAAGTACTACCATTTTTAGATGGATTACTAAAAATGCTTCTCAGAGAGTCATTGAATCTCTTCTGGAAAGACTAGAAATTCAGAAGATATTATGGAGAATTGTTTCTAAAAAAAAATAAAAACCTGCATGAAGTCATAAGCCCTTTATAATATGCCTACTGTGACCTGGAGCTGTCATATGAGCAAATAATGTACCTTTCAGGAAGTGCAACACCAAGAGGAAATGAAGTAGAGCGAAATGAAGACTCTTGGGGCTCTAAAGGGGAATTGCTATTTGTGACTGGATGCATTCTCTTAATAAAATGAATTCACCTGGCATTTGGTATACCTTTGCTCTGCTTTCAACCTGGAAAAAAAATTCCTTATCTAGGCCACAATCTCAACATTCTATGCTGAAAAAAGCCGGAAAGTCAAGGGGAGTTTTACCTCTATCAGTGTTTGTACCATCTTTCACCACAGATAATTTCATTAGGTATAGGAAGAAAAATCAGCAGACGTTATAAAATTTTATTGTGCAGATATCTACAGATGCATAGTATTGATGTAATATGCGACTTGAAAAGCCAGATCTTGACAGATGTACCTTGAATAATGCTTTTTCCAGGTGCCATTACTATGACTTCTTTAAGACATAATTCACTGTATAATATAAATAGAAATATTGATTAGAATAGTGGCATACAGAAATAACATATAAATAACTGTAAACTTGCCCTTTCCCTAATTTGTCTTCCTCATTAGTGCAGAAATATTTTTCATGTTGTTGTCATTGCTAGAAGCTATTTCTTATCACGCACCAGCTCTCACTAGAAATTAGAGCCATGGAAACTTTGCATGTTGCTCAGTTGCCTGGAAATTTGTATATTTCTCTCTACAGAAAATGACTTTGTAAGGTAGTTAGAAAACAAGCAGTGCTTGAAGGATGTAATTTGAGTATCACATGACTGTTTCAAGAAAATCAAAATCTCTCCTTTTATTAGGTATGATTAAAGGAGGATCAGAACCTGAGTTTTATGTAACAAAATACTGTTATAAAACTGGAAAAGGTCATTTGAAATATGAAAGAAGTGATTTGCGTGTGACAGATATTACATTTGAAGAGCTTTCCTGTTTCTATCTGCATGTAAAAATATGCATTTTAAGATGCAATTGTAAGAAATTTTATTAAAACTTGTCTTTAAACAGCTGAATCTACTTGCATATATGTGATATGTTGTTATACTTTGGCAGGGTTTTAGAATGGTGGACTTAAAGGATGATGTTGTAATACATTCTCTTGTAATAGATAATAAGAAAATGGAAAACTTATGAGAAAATGGAAAACTTTATGAGAGTAGGACTCACAGTAAATATCAAACCATGACTTTAATTCATCATTAAAGTTTCAAATAAGGCACTAAAAAGTTGGAGTTGATGTACAGACTGAGCTGCAAAATAAGGATATGATCAAATTTACTTAAGGTATTTAAATGGTGGATTCCTTGAGAGAATTTGAAACTTCTCAAAAAAACAACCAACCAACCAACAACAACAACAAACAACCCCCCCCCCCCCCAACAAACAAAGAACAACAATACCACCACCACCACCAAACTGCTTTAAAATAAAATAAAACATCATCCTTTCTGGCTAAAAAAATAAAAATAAAAAATTATGGAGACATGGAAAATTCTTCTTCTCCACAAAAACAATTTTTCCTTGAGGCATCTGAGATTTTGAATTCCATGTTCATCTATGAAGTCAGTAACCTACAGCTCATTCCTTTCCTCAGTGGAAGCAATGAGAGTTTGTTATTCTGGCTAGTAAGATCCTAGGAGAAAGGCCAGGATTTCTTTCTTTATTTATTTATTTATATATTTTTTCCATATACACTATTTTTTTTTTGAAGCAGCTGAATATATATCCTTTGTGTTTTTACTCTTACACAAAAAGAGAATGGTAGTGACACTGAAAGCAAAATAGCAATGAAGCATATTTAAAAGCTATCCAACAGGACATTTAACTGAGATACATTTTGTACAGATTAACATTAAAAAACCATCAGTGTTGTTATCTGTGTAAACTCCTTTGGTTATAATTTCATTACTCTAAGTTTCATTGTACAGCCGTTTAGACTGTTTAAACAAGGATAATATATGTTTTTCTCTTAACATAGAAAGATATAGAAGCACGAGGTGCATTGTCAATAACATCTCTGAAATAGACCCAATGGAAATAAGTTTATAATTTTGTAGCTCATAGGGACATTTCTTGAGGCTATTCCACTCCTTTAAATCTACAAAAGCTTTGATCCAGCGAGAATTTGCACCCTACAGGGAGGTTGATTTTCTAGTAATTGAAGTACAAAATATCTGAAACATCCATGCTCCATAGCTTAAGCAAAATCCTATTCAGCCTGTATCATTTTTCCTAGGCAAATTGTTTGTCTGCTGGAGCATGGGCTGGAAAAGGCAAGAAGTCAGGGCACAAAAGCAGCAGAAAGCAGATGAGGTGAAATTTAAACTGCTAGAAGACTAGCAAGGAAAATACTAGAGACAAGAGTGTTCTGCTAGAAAAAGTTTCATGCTGTGGGCAATTCTAGCTTTCTTGGTCCTAAGAACAGTTAACATTTGTTTCACTACTCCCACATCACTTAGCACTTGTAGGTTTGGATGCAAAGGTTACTTTCGCAGGCAGTAATTTTCACCTGCAAGAAATATGCATCCCCTGGACCTTCAGTTGAATTCTGTGATGTTAAATTTCAAATGACCTGACTGATATCATGTTTGCAATTTTCAGGTACCAGATTATTCTCACAAGAACAATCAGTATCTGCACCTTAGGCATTTTGAAAATTTGCTCACTGAAGCCTGCAGTTGGGATTTCAAGGAAAAGTAAACTACTTAAGAGCATAGGCTCTGCTTGTATTGTGTGGGACTATGGTCTCTACATGTTTTCAAAAATATGCACATCAGATTTTCAGCAGTAAACACCACAACAATCTATCAAGTTTTTTTTTCTTTCTTTTTTTTTTTTTTCCCCCGAAGTGCAAATACAGAATCACAGAACCGTCTAGGTTGGAAGAGACCTCCAAGATCACCTAGTCCAACCTCTGACCTAACACTAACAAGTCCTCCACTAAACCATATCACTAAGTTCAACATCTAAATGTCTCTTAAAGACCTCCAGGGATGGTGACTCAGCCACCTCCCTGGGCAGCCCATTCCAATGCCTAACAACTCTTTCAGTAAAGAAGTTCTTCCTAACATCCAGCCTAAACCTCCCCTGGCGCAACTTTAGCCCATTCCCCCTCGTCCTGTCACCAGGCACGTGGGAGAATAGACCAGTCCCCACCTCTCTACAGCCTCCTTTAAGGTACCTATAGAGAGCGATAAGGTCGCCCCTGAGCCTCCTCTTCTCCAGGCTGAACAATCACAGCTCCCTCAGCCGCTCCTCGTAAGACTTGTTCTCCAGACCCCTCACCAGCTTCGTTGCCCTTCTCTGAACTCTCTCGAGCACCTCCATGTCCTTCTTGTAGCGAGGGGCCCAAAACTGAACACAGTACTTGAGGTGCGGCCTCACCAGAGCCGAGTACAGGGGGACAATCACTTCCCTAGACCTGCTGGCCACACTGCTTCTTATGCAAGCCAGGACGCTGTTTGCCTTCTTGGCCACCTGAGCACACTGCTGGCTCATATTCAGCTGACTATCAACCAGTACTCCCAGGTCCTTCTCTGCCAGGCAGCTTTCCAACCACTCATCTCCCAGCCTGTAGCTCTGCTTGGGGTTGTTGCGCCCCAGGTGCAGGACCCGGCACTTGGCCTTGTTGAACTTCATACAGTTGACCTCAGCCCATCGGTCCAGCCTATCCAGATCCTCCTGCAGAGCCTTCCTGCCCTCGAGCAGATCGACACACGCGCCTAACTTGGTGTCATCTGCAAACTTACTGAGGGTGCACTCAATCCCCTCATCCAGATCATCGATAAAGATATTAAAGAGAACTGGCCCCAGCACTGAGCCCTGGGGGACTCCACTAGTGACCGGCCTCCAACCGGATTTGACTCCATTCACCACAACTCTTTGGGCCCGGCCATCCAGCCAGTTTCTAACCCAATGAAGCATACGCCAGTCCAAGCCACGAGCAGCCAGTTTCTTGAGGAGAATGTTGTGGGAAACGGTATCAAAAGCCTTACTGAAGTCAAGGTAGACCACATCCACAGCCTTTCCCTCATCCACCAAGCGTGTCACTTGGTCATAGAAGGAGATCAGGTTCGTCAAGCAGGACCTGCCTTTCATAAACCCATGCTGACTGGGCCTGATCGCCTGCTTGCCCTGCAAGTGCCGCGTGATGACATTCAAGATAATCTTCTCCATGAGCTTCCCTGGCACTGAGGTCAAACTATAGTTCCCTGGGTCTACCCTCCGGCCCTTCTTGTAGATGGACGTCACGTTTGCTAGCTGCCAGTCGACTGGGACCTCCCCTGATAGCCAGGACTGCTGATAAATAATGGAAAGCCGCTTGGCCAGCTCTTCCGCCAGTTCTCTCAGTGCCCTCGAGTGGATCCCATCTGGCCCCATCAACTTGCGTACATCCAAGTGTCGTAGCAGGTCACCAACCATTTCCTTGTGGATAGTGAGGGCCACATCCTGCTCCCCATCCCCTTCCACCAGCTCAGGGTACTGGGTATCCAGAGAGCAACTGGTTTTGCCACTAAAGACTGAGGCAAAGAAAGCATTAAGCACCTCAGCCTTTTCCTCATCTTTTGTAACTAAGTTTCCCCCCGCATCCAGTAAAGGATGGAGATTCTCCTTAGTCCTCCTTTTTGTGCTGATGTATTTGTAAAAACATTTTTTGTTATCTTTAATGGCAGTAGCCAGATTGAGCTCCAGATGAGCTTTGGCCTTTCTAATTTTGTCCCTGCACAGCCTCGCAACATCCTTATAGTCCTCCTGAGTGGCCCGCCCTCTTTTCCAAAGATTATAAACCCTCCTTTTTCTCCTAAGCTCGAGCCACAACTCTCTGTTCGGCCAGGCTGGTCTTCTTCCATGCCGGCTCATCTTTGGGCACGTGGGGACAGACCGCACCTGAGCCATTAAGATTTCCTTCTTGAGGAGTGCCCAGCCTTCCTGGACTCCTCTGCCCTTCAGAACCTCCACCCAAGGGACTCTGCCAACCAGCGTCCTGAACAGCTCAAAGTCAGCCCTCTGGGAGTCCAAGACAGCGGTTTTACTGGTCCCCTTCCTGACTTCGCCAAGAATAGAGAACTCTACCATTTCGTGGTCACTCTGCCCAAGACAGCTCCTGACCACCACATCTCCCACCAGTCCGTCACTGTTTGTGAACAGAAGGTCTAGCGGGGCACCTCCCCTGGTAGGCTCTCTAACCAGCTGCGTCAGGAAGGTATCTTCCACACTCTCCAGAAACCTCCTAGACTGCTTTCTCTGGGCTGTGTTGTGCTTCCAGGATATGTCTGGGAAGTTGAAGTCCCCCACGAGAACAAGCGCTGACGATTTCGCAACTTCTGCCAGCTGCCTGTAGAACTCCTCATCCATCTCCTCATCCTGGTTCAGCGGTCTATAACAGACCCCCCACCAGGATGCTTGCCTTGTTGGCCTTCCTGCTGATCCTAACCCATAGGGGCTCAACTTTATCATTCCCAGCCTCAAGCTCCACAACATCTAAACACTCTCTACTATAGAGAGCCGCACTACCACCCCTTCTGTGCTGCCTGTCCCTTCTGAAAAGTCTATAGCCAGACATTGCAGCACTCCAGTCATGAGAGTGGTCCCACCACGTTTCTGTGATGGCAACCAAGTCATAGTCTGCCTGCTGCACGATGGCTTCTAGCTCCAGCTACAACAAAAAGAACTACAGAACTTGAAAAAAGTGTCACTAAAGAATGTGATTTATGGAACTAAATTTGTTTCTATTTTATCCTGTTTGAAATGCCCATCTATCTGTTTCTAACATATGCCCTCACAACACTTAACTGATATTTTTTATGATTTTTAAATCTATATTTGAAGTTCAATTTAGGGAATTACTTTCTATTCTGACTAAAAAATGTCCTTAAAAAATAAGGACCAGTCAGAAAAAAATGTGTGTTCAGTGATACCACATGTACAATTTTTTGCCTCAGGTGAAACCTCAAACCTATATCAAACACTTTTCATGAACGTTGGAGTTTTCTATAGTGCGTGTGCATTCTTTTCACACATTAAGTCCAAGGGCATAACACAATAGTTTATTTTTGAGAAGGAAGACCTTGTTCTTGCCCCAGATTTGCTATAGTTCCCATTAAACATTTTTTTTCCAGGGAATTTATTCTGACATTTAAACTGGCATGCAGGAATGACTTGTTTAGAAAGGTTTTCTGAAATTACTAAACATTGTGTTAATTTATCCTCTCTTAAAGTACTATCTAAAGAAAATCCTTCTGCACTACAGTTAAGATGAGAATATGAATATTAGAAATAAATTATTTTGACCAGTAGTAGAAATGATGAAAATAGGGAAGGGTCATAACCTAATAAGTTAAAAGGAGAGTACCTGTATCATCATCTGAAGTAGAGTTTCCTGTTCCCTACAGTGATGGCAAGTTTCAGTGATTATTACTGTGTAAGTGGAAGGTAACTTTTAAGCACTGGAATACATGGATACCCTTTCATAAAGTTTTGCTGATGCTAATAAACAAAGGTCTTTTTTTTTTTTTTTCCTCTCTTTTCTGTTTTGTCCTCTCAAAAATACACCTTTTCTTGTACTGTAGATGTTACCTCAGCTCCAAAGAGCATTTCTTTGTGTTAGTATAAACATCTAATTCTCTTTTTAAGAAGAAAAAAAAAAGGGGGGGGGGGGGGGGGTTTGCTTTGAGAAAATAAAGACTTGAAAGAGAGAGAGTAAAAATTTATGGGGGTAGGCCTGCTGCACAGGGGAAAGTCAAGACCTCACATGTTACTAAGGTCGATGAATGTAAAGTTGTGTTTGGTGAAAGTCTGAAGTTCGTTCATCTAGGGTGAGGAGATGTTAGTCCTGCTATTTCCAAATCTGCCATGGTATCGGGATATTGACAAAATGTTGAAGGGACAGATTAGTTACATAAGGATCACAGACTTACCCAGCCTTTGGTACAACACTTAAGAAATAAGGGAAAAAAAAGAAGTTGCTAACTTAGAGAGGTGGTAACCTACAATGAACATTTAATGGACTGTGTGAAAGGTTTTTAACCTTTTATTACATGGCATTGGCATTAAACGAGACACAAATAGCCCATTGCATAAAGTGTCAATTCTGTCCTTGAGAATGTCCTCAGTTCTAATAATTTTCACTATTTTGAGTGAATCTCCCAAATTAATAGGTTCCCTAAGAAATTAACCTTCTTTTCAAACACACAACTTTGATGTGGTTATTTTTACACACACAAAAAAATGCTGAAAATGTCTTTTTGTATTGATTATTTGTAATGCTGTTTTCAAATCAAACAAATGGCACTTCTATTATATGCCTGGTTTTCCCAAAATTGTTTCAGTCGGGAATCAAATGAGGGCTTGCTCAAACATAAAGTACTTGTTCATGTTTTGTGATGCTGAAATGGAGCACCTTCTCTCATTGTGAGATTTTATGTTCTGCAAGAGTATTTCATCTGCTTCATGTGTCCTATTAATTTAGAGTTTGCCTCTCATGAATTATATGCATGATTTAGTGCATGACAAAGTACATTTTGTGAATCCAACTTTTTCTGAAGTTTGTTCAATTTTCATGTGTTAGATTTAGAAGTATATATTTAAGTGTGGTTGTGTAAAGAATCTTACAGAAGGTCTCATCTACCATTCAAGAACTATTCAAGCTTTGTCTTCAGAAGTCAGTAACAAGACTCTCCCTTCCATCTTAGTTACAAAAGCTTCTCAAGTTCTGAGAAACTTTCAAACTTTCAAGTTCTGGCATATGAGCGAAATTCAACCATTCAAGCCTTTTGAAAGAGCTCAGATACATTTATCTTCTTTTTATTTCAAAGCAAAATTGCACAATTAAATCTGATCTCCTCTAATATATTGCACGTGATTTGATACAATTGAATACGCTTTAAACATCCCTGATGATACTTCCTTCGTGTTTCTGGATATTGGCTTCCTCGGCCCTGTGAACATCTTAATTTGTAACACTTGGCTGCATAATTTCATGGGGCCTGGAGAGGAAAAAATGCCTTTCTGGGTTTCAGTTTCAGCCCTGACATTACTCTAATTTGACTCCATTTCTGAAGTGGAAGTAGTTTTCCAAAGGAAAGCTGCCTCTGGCTGAAGCCTCTTTCTCTTCCATCTCATCCCATTCTTTCTGTATGACAGCAAATAAAACTTCTTTAGGTAATGTGCTCTTAAATCTTGGGGCTAATTCATTGTAACAAATACTTTTACTACACTAAGGGAATGCCTCATAATTATCTAGACGATGCCAGAGCCCCATTAGCCAAGCACATTTGGGGGAGGAAAAGTGGCCACTTTTTAGTATTTATTTCTGTTTTTGCATTTTCCCCTATCTATAGAGTTACTATTTTTGAGAACAACTGGAGCGCTTCAAGTTTTTTCCTACAAAATCTCTGATAGGAATGCAATAAACTATATATATGTATACTCCTATAGATCTTTTTTATCTGGTACTAGATTTACCTGATCTGTAATACTGCACAAAGCTGATTTTGCAAATTCCATGATTTTCCACTGCATATCTCATAGGTTTGCCAGCGTCTTTAGTTATATATACTGCACCTAGAACACCATTAAACCTCAAGAATGTTTGGGCAATAAGTTGTGAATGATATATCACAAAGGGTAAGTATGAAAAAGAGAAGTTAAGTAATTCATAGTTTTATTTCATTATATTAAAAGCATCTCTTTTATATATAATTATGCATCTACTTAAAATTTTAATTGCATTTATTTTAAAACAATATGTTGCTACTTTTTATCTTAACCTTTTGAAATTAAGAGGCACTGATCTACAAAATTTTTCTACACAAAGGTATAAATACTATCATTAAGCTGTAACAAAAAGGATCCATTTAAGTGTTATTAAGTAAGGTCACTGATTAAACCTCCATTTGTTTCAAAGCTTATAATATGTGTTTAAATGTGGTTCTTCTACCTCCTCATTACCTTTAAAATGGCTTGTTATTTTGGATGCCTACGATTTAGGATGAAATATTATACCTCAGCATTTAAGAATTAATTTTAAAATGTTATCTCAGATTCTATACCAAGCATTCAACCAACAACAAAGTTCCTTAATCACCAGAATCAGACTGAGAGAATCTTTACAGCCTAGGCAGTACATCTGTTATTACAAGAGCATCTTGTTGTTAGTGTGTTGGATACAATGGTGCAATGACAACAGTCTCTGAGAGAAGCTCCTTCTCTGTTTTCCAAGATCCAATAATTACCTTCACAAAGGACTCAGCCCTTAAAAGAGGAACAAACTTTCCTATACCCTGGAGTAAGATATTTGGTCCCCGAAATGAAGTTTGAAGGAAACAGGTGGCTGGTATTTCCTATTGGCAACCACAGACAACTTCTGCTTAAATCCTCTTATTGTCTGTTCCATTCTGTTACCCTTCCTCAAGTTGTATAGGAAGGGCAAACATTATTATTTATTTTTATTTATTTATTATTTATTTTATTTTTGTCAGCTACTAGAGCTCAATGGTCTAAAAATTGCTTATCTTAGCACTTAAATGTTTCTATTAATTTCAAGATGGATGATTTGACCTTAAAATAATCTTGATGTAGAGACAAGACCCAGCCACAAAACAACCCTCTCAGCCTGCACTCTAAAATGTGGAAAAAAAAATAGCAATAGCAAGAGTTAGCATAATATTTACAACTCTTTTTGGCTAAAAGCAACATAACTTTTCATTAGTAAGCAAAAATTATCCCTTATAGATATATATCTACTCCACTAAAAGCTACCACAAGTAGCAGCACAGAGTAGAAAAATCCTCTGTATCTTAAATGTCTCAGAAACACATCCTACTTATATTCTATTTAAAATCTCCATATGCTGAACAAAGCTTTTAGAGTGCTTACATGCCATACAACTGTCAGAAGACTCAATACTATGTTTAGCAGTTACCTCTGCAATACACGTTTCCCAAGGAAAATGCTTTGAGAACTACAAAACAGAGATACAAATGCTTTTGGATTCTGTACCTAAGACTATTCCAGTTCTATAAGCTCTGTGTCCAAAAAGCATGGATATACGCAAAGTTTTTCAAAGGTTATTGTTTTATCTGTGGTAACAGAACTGTTTTTTTGTTTTTGTTTTTAATTGTAGTTGTTGTTTTTTTCCCTCTACAAAGCAAAGTTGCAATTCAGTAAACAACTTCATACTCTATTGAGTAAATTATTATATGGAGAAATGTCATTTTTTTCAAGAATTATAAAATGGATAAACATTTGACCACAGGAGACCAGTACTTGTGATGGAGCTCACTTAAAATTTTTATTGATGGCCTTGTTCAAAAAATAGGAGTATTCCTTTACTGTTGTTTGAAGGTATCATCAACATAGAGAATATATAGTAAGAACTGGGTGATATGAACACCTGAAAAATGGAACACTTGGAAAATTTTGATTCTGTCTTTAAGTTGTGCATTTACAGATGAACAGTAATATTGTTTCGGTATAAACCAGAAGACCAGAATTTGGAAATAATAGAGGAAAGAGATCTCTGTATAACAGTTGATCATATGATGACTACAAACGACTTTGTAATGTGGCCCTGAAAAAAGTAAATAACAAATGCCCGAATCAGTAGTTCTGGTAAAAAACAAAACCAACAAAAATATCAGTTTTGAAGGTATGATTATCTATGTTTATAAATTGTGAATTCAGTATTAAGTAGCTGTAAAAAAGCCCCCAAAGTTTGCAGGATGGTGGAGGAAGTGCAAAGACTGAAATAATGTAATATATTTAGCTAAAAAGGAGAGAGAGAGAGAGAGAAAGAGAGCTCTGCATTCCAAAACAAGAAGAAAGAAGAACAAAAGAGAAGGGAAAAAAATAGAAGGTCTATAAACAAGTTTACACAACAAATTAATATATATATATCTAATCACTGCAACAGCAAGAGTTTAGAAAAGCTTTGAATTAGTATTTGTGCAAGCAAGATTTTATTAACATTAAGGTGGTCCTGATGGTATGTATAAGAATTTTATGACTGAGTGACTATTATTAGACTCTTTCTAGACCACACTTTTTATCCATCTTGTGGAATCTGTAACCTGCTGGCAAATATACAATGTTTAAGAGATAAAAGTTATACTGTCAAAAGTCACCTTCTCCAAAAGTTTATTTCCACAGACAGTATAAAGTACTTATTTGGCAGGAAAGATCAAGGCAAGAATGAAGCACTTTGGCAATGCGAAGTGCTACAGTATTGAGTGCATGACAACCAAAAGATATAGGTACATAAGCTGTACTGGGTTGCAGTTCCTAGGTAGGTGGAAAGAATGTTAGAAGAGAGGAAGACTTGTCAATATACGGTTAATAAATCACAACTGGGCTTAGTTTGGATGATATTTGAGTTCCATGGGCTTTTCAAGGTTCTGTTATCACAGACATTCAGTATGGAGTTCTGAAGGAATTAAGCATTACGTGGCAAATCGACTGTTCCCTGTATCCTCATTATGCGCCACTGTAAGCCTTTACAGAGGTCAAGTTTCAAAGGAGTACCATTAAATTGATCAGATAATTTTTAGCCATTTTTTTGAAAGATATATATTTGCCATTGGAATTGAATTTCCCTGAGCTGCTCTGATATCACAAGAACTCATATTTAAGTGACATCTATAGTTCTGTTTCTTTCCTGATGCCAATTACATATTTGAAAAGACCCAATTCTCTTCTGGTTTATATGGTTTTCTGCATTAGAATAAACCTTTAAGATAAGTTACAGTTTTATTCTGGAGAGGGAGAGAAGAGTTGTGCCCCAAATACCAGCTTGCTTTATGTGCTTACAGTTGGAACGCCATTTTAAGGAGAGAGTAAAAAGATTTTCTTTTGTTTTGTGTTTGTTTGTTTTTTTGTTTTTTCATCCCTGCTGGAGAAAGACCATGAAAGACCTACAATTCTAGCATTGGCACTGTTTTTTCTAGGTCAAAAAATATTTTTTCATGTATGAATTAAATTGAGCATGTATTTAATTGAGTTACAATGAACTTCTTCTAACCTGAGCAATGTCTTTTGTTCTTACTTACATAGGTATAAACTGAGTGTAACACCACTTAAGTGAATACAATTCAGCGATAATTCATCCATAGAAACAAGAAGCGAATATGTTTTGGATGGAGATCAGATGGTGACTGTCAATTGCTGTTATGCTTTTGTTTAGACCAAATCGATTAGATGGAATCAAAGCGTTGATACTGAGGGGTCTCTAGGTCCATGAAATTTTCTGTAACACACTTACAGTTGCCTATATATAACTAGTGATATTTTGATGCCATGGGGTATTTCACGTGGAATCCCACTGCTGGTTGGGACTCTCAAAGATATGATGTCATATCTGCAGCCACACATGAATGTCTCAGATCCCTTTGTTATCCTAAAAAAAATAGGCAGCAATGTGTGGAAAACATCAGGCCAAGTATTTTTATCTGGTGACATTCTACGTTAGGAGAAAAAATACCGAAAGAAAATCTGCCTTGAACTGAACATAATACAGCAGCAAAAATAAACTGTGGTTTAGAAAGCTATATAAAACTCTTTGGGAAGGGAAATAGCTACTGTTTAAGCTTGAAGGAGATTTAAAATGGCCACATAATATACATGGATGGAGATGGACTGCAAGTAGTTTGAGTAACAGCAATACACAGAAATTCTTTTTAATAATTTTCATAACTAATATATGCTTTATTTAAGTTATAGAATATATATTGGACCCAAGACTGCTTTCCACTCAGGTGGCATGCAGTAACTAACACTGTTTAAGTCATTTTGGGTTCTACCAGCATAAAACTGGTGTAAAAATATAATCAAGACCATTTCATCCTCTGGCCGCAACCCAAAAATGTATTTGGATTTTCTTGTGTGAATTCCAGTAAGAAGACTGAAGACTATTATTAATCTGAGCCGGGGGGTGGGGGGAGGAACCACCTAATGAGCTACAGAGATTAATCAAAATCCTTTAGCACCTTCCCATCCTCCCCTCTATTCAGTCTGCTTTCAGACATAAAACCTCAACAGTAAATTCTTTGCTTGTTTTAGCAGGCTGACTGTATCATTATATCCCCAAGTTAATGCTCCAGTAGTCAAGCTGCTCAAAGACTTTAGAGATGTTACCAAAAAGGAATAACAAAAAACAACCAAGCAGCAAAGATAAAAAGTAGAAATAAATAAGAAAAAATCTGGGTAGGCCACTGCTGTAAGTCTGTCCTGGTTTCAGTTAGGACAGAGTTAATTTTCCTCCTAGTAGCTGGTAGGGTGCTATGTTTTGGATTAGGATGAGAAGAGCGCTGATAACATGCTGATGTTTTAATTGTTGCAGAGCAGTGCTTACACCAGGCCAAGGACTTTTCGGCTTCTCGCTCTGTCCTGCCAGCGAGCAGGCTGGGGGTGCAGCAGGAGCTGGGAGGGGACAGACCCAGGACAGCTGACCCAAACTGGCCAAAGGGGTATTCCATACCATCTGACGTCATGCTAAACAATATATAGGGGTGGCTGGCCGGGGTGGGGGGGCCGGCTGCTCGGGAATAGGCTGGGCATCGGTCAGCGGGTGGTGGGCAATTGCATTGTGCATCACTTGTTTCTTACACATTATTATTATTAATACTATTATCATTATTATTATTATTATTGTTATTTCCCTGTCTTAATAAACTGTCTTTATCTCAACTCACCGGCTTCACTTTCCCATTTCTCTCCCCCATCCCAGAGAGGGAGGGGGGAGGGTGAGCGAACGGCTGTGTGGTGTTTAGCTGCCAGCCGGGTTAAACCACAACAAAGTCAAAAGTCCACACAGTAGGTATTTTAAGTGTGTTAGGAAACTATCAAGAGTTTCCTTTTTTGAGTTCTGTTCATATCAGAACTTTCCAGAACTAACCAGAACTATCCCTAGGTATAGAAATGTGTCTTTATGCTATGAAAAAAATGAAAGTATCAGTCAGTTATTGTACTACAACAGCACAGTACTGTGCACTGCTGAAACACAGTGGGAAACAAACTCTGCCTCTAAGCATCTCTCAAGGTAAATAGGCAGGAAAAAGGCAAAGAAAAGCAGAAGAACAGTAAGTGATTTTCCCACAAGTCAGGACTGTAGCAGAGACTTTGAATGAAATCCCAAGTGCCTTTGAGGTAGTGCCAAACTGCGGAACTTGCTCCAGCTCCCTTTCCTGCTCACATCTCTGAGCAGATCACCTCAGCAATGTCCACCAGATCTCTATGTTGTCTTCCAGGAGCAAATGTTGCTATCAACAGCTCACAGTTCTTTCCTGCTTCTTCATTAGGTTTTCCCTGAATGTAGTGTTCCTTCTCCTAATGTTTCTATTTCCTTTTACCATTTCCATGCTAGAAGAAATTTAGTGCTTATTTTGAGAACAATTAGAAAGCAAAAAAATCCCAAGTGTCCTGACTGTCCCTGTGGTGTCCTGCTCAGTAGGACGTTTCAGTTGGACTACCACACTTCCATTCTCTTATAGGAAAGAGCTATTTGCAAATCCACACTCTAAATTCATACTCACACAGGAAGCCAGCCCCACTTCTCCAGTGTTTGCTGGCCCATGTCGGTTGAGAAAGATTTAGGATCATATGAGCACATGGGTTGGCTATGTAGAAGGGTGTGCATGGCAATCTCAGGAGGATGGTGCCACCTGACTCTCTTCTTCCCCTCCTTTCTTTAGGTTACCTCTATTCTCAGGAGAATATGACAGCACTTTATTAGGGTCTCTTCACCAGGATTAGGAATTTTGTAAGCACAACTATAAGTGATTTATAAGTACATATCATTTCCTGGATAATACACACAATAGGTACTTGGGACTAAAGTGCATTAGCTGAGCATTAGTATGCTCACCACTCCTGATGCAGACATCTGATCAGACTGTTAGGCAGTCACAGTCATACTGCGAGGTATAAACTGCACTGCTCCTTCTCAAGGGATGAACCTAATCTTGCCTGTCTGAGTCTTTCATTTCTGTTTATTCATTTATTTATTTACTTATTTATGAATTTTCATGTCAATGATTTTCAATTCAGCCCCTAAGTACCAATAGTACTGGTAGTACTAATTACTAACACTAACTGTTAGTACTGACTACTAACACTTCACTATTTCACAAACACTATTTGCTTTTGCATTTCTCATCTTGCAAGCCTTTCACTTACAAACTATCTTGCAGGCAAATATCACTCTTTTCAGAAAAAAAGTTAAATGGAAGTCACATACCTGTGCCTCACAGAACTGGGCTGCGAGTCACACCCAGGGGTTACACAGCAACCTACCAGCACCCTTACATTCAGTGACTATAGGCAAGATTCAACACATCCAACTTTAGCCATCTATAGTCAAAGATCAGTTGGATGGAGTGAGAAGGGCACCCTCCTGAAATGAATAAATCCTGCTTAAGACAGTTTTCCAAGAGAGGTGGGGTGAATCACCTCCAGAGGTTCTTCTTTCTCTCCACTGATTGCAAAGGGAGACTAAGTTACTAGTTTTGAACAAAAGTCTATGTGCTTTGGGGATGGGAGGAAGAGTGTTGGAGATGATTATCACCCTACGTGATCAAAAAGATTTTGTTGCAATGATACAGAAATGGGATTCCAGGAAACTGCAAACATCTACATTATTAGCTGTGGTCACTTGACAGTGAAAGCTTTTATATGAAATCACTAAGAAGCCAGCTTTCAGTTTAATCTGAATATATTTTTCCCATTTTTCTCCTGTGTAGGGATCTGCGCTTTTTAAAAGAATTTTATTTCCCCTGGAAACCAAAGTGCAAGGTACAGAAGGAAAGTCCTTGCTGGTTTACACAGGGTCTCACCTGTGTAGATGAGGCCTCATGAACCTGACAGGCAAACATACTTGCTTCAATACAGAGAAATCATCATAGAATTATTAAGGCTGGAAAAGACCGTCAAGACCATCTGGTCCAACCATCACCCTACTACCAATGTCACCCACTAAAACATGTCCCTAAGCACCACAACCAATTTTCATAAATTCTCAGCAAATATATTTCTTAATCTATAGTCATTCATACAAGGTTCATTAGACCACAAGCCAATAATTCCTCTGAATATAATGGTCGATGATGGAATGAGAATGACATGAAGAATTAAATCAAAAAACTGAAAAGTGTTCGGATGCCATCTCATTTGCTGCAAAGACCTAACTAAATCAAAAGAACCTCTACAAACAAACATTTAAAAAATTGTTCAATAGATTTTATTTAAAATTAAGGATTAATTTAGTAGCTGGATTAGAGAGAATCCTCTGCAAATAGATGTCATTTGCTTCTTAAAATTGGATTTGTTTGCAGGTGATGGCTAATTAAAAGTAAAGAATGTCTCTTTGCACTGCAGGCCAAAAAAAATAAATAAAATATATCTTCTAATCCATATTCAGAACCAAATTACTCATGACAACAGTGCACAGAGCTAAACCACTATGTGATAGTGCTGCAGTATGCCCTGTCCTGTAGAGAGCTGAGTTCATGATCAAACAGAGATTTTGCTTTGTAGACTGATGGAGGCTGGGAGACTGTTGAGATCTAATGAAAACATTTTCCTCTGGGAGGTTTCTGTTCATGTGCAGATATCTAACACCCACTGTGAGTTAATTCAGAGTGGCGTGAAGCAGTAGCTTCACATGCACAGAGGCTTTCTGCTGCTTGGTGAGCACTGGTGGTGGAGCATTGTAAAGCAGTATCACTTCACTACATTAGGGGATGTAACAAAAGGGGATGTAAAAAAAAGGAGCATAATTGCATGTAACTGTGATCTAACAAAAAGAAGAAGTACATGGAAAGCATTTAGATGGCAAGAAATAAATAAATAAATAAAAATAAAACATCCCCATTTAGCACTATAATACACATTTCTTATTCTTATGAGATGTGGAAAAAACCCACAATGTTGAGGCATGGTATTCTGTAAATATGGTTTCCATAGAAACAATGCTGAAAGTTTGCTCAGAGGAAACAAAGTCTTACCAAAGACTCACCATGCATATCTTGCATGGTGGTATAGTGAGATATTTTCAGCATCTGTTCAATGAGTCTCCTGAAAGAAGATAACTAGTTTCAAAAAGTTCTGATCTAATAGAGTTGTCTAACTCTGCATCACATCCCTAAAATACTGTTAGTCTAAGCTACATCTATGTTATGAGGGTTTGCACTACCAGTGAAATTAACTGAGCATTAATACAGCATTAAAGAGCTAGCCTAACATACTTTTCAATGCCTTTGAGCCTATTTGACACTGTAAAATCCTACTGACTCTATTCAGGCAAAGTGAGGACAGAAAGCATTAGTGCACTTACTGAACCAACATAACTAACATTAAAAAAATATACAGGAAACATTTATCAAGTTTTTATGGGAGTTATAAATTTTACAGGTCTTATGAAAGAAGAAATTGTACAGATATGCAGCTTCTAGTTGTGGTTTACCAAACAGTGCTAATTTTCATTAGGAGATGATAACATCTCCTGCCAATAGTGTGAAAACTATTTGGTCTTTCTATATTTTTTCTCCCTTTGTCTGGAGTTCACTCCATAAGAGGAAATTGAGATCTCTCTTTTCAGAGCTGAAGTTTTGCAACAGATCAACCCCAACTTTTCCAGTATACTTTTTGTTCTGAAGCGGGTAAATTGGGTAGTAGGTAAATTGATGTGGTAGGTCTCAATTTAGTTCTTTAAATGAAAGTTAAATTTTAGAGCCTAGGGCTCCTGAGCTTAGCAGGAGGCAGCAGTCTGGGATGGACACTTGGGCTTTGGCTGATTGTACTATAAAAAGTTTCTGGCTACTATAGTGAAAAACGTCTATATTATTTTTGTATGTCTTCTGTGTATTTCCCTGTTTCATTTCTAGAACACTCAGAAGAAACACATCCTGAGAGCAGCATTATGTCATTGGGACAATTCCTTTCTTGTGTGTTTCATGGAAAAATTGAATTTTGTTTCAAGACATAATTTCATAATTTTGGTTTCTGTGCTATATTTTCGCCCTCAGAATTGCTATAGGGATGAAGCTCCAAGGGGCCTTTAAAACAGCTTGGACTTCAGCAATGCTCTTGGCAAACGCTCTGTTAGGGTTCGTGGGACCAGACTTTTGTTCCCAGCTCTGCTACCACTAATCAGGTTTGTTGAACAAACCTGATCAACTCACTTCACTTATTTCTGTGCCTTATTTCCACACTTGGGAAATGAAAGTGGTCACTCTCTACCTCATCTGTAGAACAGTTTAAGACCACTGATGTATGTTTATTGAGATTAATATCTGTTATTATTTGTTTAGATATAGCTTTGACTTGGCTACATATATATGACTTGGGTGTATATATATGTGTATGTATATATATATATATATATAATAAATGACTGCTTCAAGAATAAGGTATCTCCCGTCCTAAGCTGTTAGCAGATCCACTTTTCTTATATGTCTTGTCTTGTAATTCAAAGACCCTACTGGACTGGGCACAAAGAGTGGTCAGTTTTGCACTAAAAAAAAAAAAAAAAAAAAAAAAAAACAGAACAGAAAGCACAAATCCACTCATATAGGATATACATATTTATTGATTTTCAATTTTGTAAAAGTCCTATAAAGTGTGATTCCTAATACCATGCCATGACAGGCTATCTGGAAGAGTAAAGAGGAAATAAGAGAGGTGCTAAATAAGAATAATAAACTGAGTAGTTACAAAGCAATGACATGTTTATTACATTTCTTAAAACTTCCTCTCCCAGATGTACAGTGGTGCCCATGATTTGGTAGATGGTTAATAAATGTAAGAATACGCTGAAGTTAAGGAAGGAGACAATGATAACAGTTTTCGACTCTATAGTGTATATTTTCAATTAGTTACGATAAGTGACTTGAGAAAAGAAAAAAAATGTGTTGTGTAACAGAGCAGATAACACTCAGTCATATGTCAAATTAGCATAAATCAGCGTAAATCTGTGAAATTAAAATCAGGTTCTATCTCTCTTCTTAGTCCCTGGACAGCACAGTAATAATGGAAGGGGAGAAGAATTCAGATTAGAGTTTTTGTTGAGAAGCATTTTCAAAATTTACATTAGTCAAGTGGCTTAGTATTTCTGAAAAGACAGAAAAAGAATTTCTTCATCCCCTGAACCAGTATATACCCACTTCCTTAAAATTAATGTATGCTTTAAAAATGAGATTTTCAAAATAATCCTCTTGATTTCCACATTAACAGAATAAAACAGAAATTATGATACCTTTATAAAAATCTCATTCAGAAGCCAGCTTTTTCCAGAGTTTCTAGACAGAAGAGATACAATTATCTCATGATGAAGGGTCTGGGTTCTCAGTTAGGGACACTCAGCTTTCTGAAAATTAATGGTTTTATCTTGAAAGTCTGTGTTTCCTATATTTAAAATGCAAATAGGACTCTGGAAATAAGAACCAAACTTCATCTAAAGCAATACTCTGCAAACCACCAAAAAAAAAAAAAAAAGTAATACATATGAGACATCTAAGCTTCCTTACTTCTCTCAGATGAGGGTTAATTTGCAAAAATATGTATGTTGATTCAAGTTTGTCACTGGTCGTCATGGCATTGCTTTTATGCCAGAGGCTGCATATTTCCTTAGCTACTTATCATTTCCCTCTAGGCCCCAAAAGAGTGCAAATGGTCCTTGCATAAAATAAATAGATCTTTCATCTTTGCCCTGGCATATTCAGCAGTGCAATTATATAGCACTTCAACCAAATACAGGAAATGTCGGCAGCCTGTGTCTTTGGCACTAGGTAAGTCAGGAAAAAAACATTAAAAAAAAAATAAGCTTCCTCCTTATGGAGAGAAAAGACAAAAAGGAGATAATAAGCAATCTAAGGAAGAGGTTTGGATTGCTTTTTATCTTGAAGTAATGATTGCCCTGCAACTACACATGCACCTGGAACAGAACAGTTGAGTGTCCATTATCTATTTTTGCAAATTTCTTATCTATTTCAGGTAAACAGACTTTTATTCAAGATCCAGAGCTCTGCTGTTGACAAGAACGCTTTCACTTTGGGATTTTCTTTCACCAGCTTTGTCTGAGTTCCCTGGCAACACTGTGTAAGAAAATTTGGGACCTGGATAAAATTTGGTACAGGGATAGCGCCGTATCCTTAACATGAACAAGGCATTCTGACTAGTTGCAGCAGTCTGGTCTGATAGTGAGAATCTGATACAGAAAATGTCCTTGTACACTGTCAGTGTGTTTTACATGGTGTTTTTAGACACAAGCCTTCAACCTTGCTAGGTACTACTTTAAATGAATGTTATTACTGAAATCAATGAGAATAGCAAAGTGCATTAAGCAAACCCTGGAATTAAATATCACACTGTATTGGTGACAAGGTGGCTGATTGGAATATGCTGTAAAATATTTTTTTCTATGTATTCTTAGTCCAGAATTATTTTATACTCTTATATGAACTGTAAGAAAGGACAGTTAATACATCAGTTACTTACTTTCTCTTTGTGAGGCTCTGCTTGCCTTGATCTAACTTGGTCCTCTGAAATTACAACCAAATTTTCACCAAGCCAAAGTTTATTTGAAAAAGAAATCTCATTATAGCTGTACCTGTGGTTATTGTGCTTTATCATGATCAGTTTATTAATACAAATGTATATAGGACATTTGTGATGCAAGAAATGGAATAAAGGACACAAAGAATGATTGCTTGTAACTTCAAGATCTGCATGACCTTGAAAATAAAAGATCACAAAAGATCCAAAAATATGGTGCAACATAGAAATGATTTAAAATACTCTTAAAAGAAACAGCTGTAGCAAGATGAGAAGAAAACAGATAATTGACACCAGATGTCCCTCTCAGACAGTGATGAAAGAGTAATTACAGAGGGAGAGATAGCATCCTGCAGAGAGCAGATGAGCTTTACCAGCAGCTCTACAAGAATGCATAGAGACAAACATGACAAGTTTCACCACCTCCTATGACATAAAAATGGACGTGAAGAAAAAATCTTGCCTTACACACTCAGAAAGAAGATAGAGAAAGTCATGAAAACTTTAAGAGGAAAAATACCTGGGACAGATGGCATCACTAGTGATATCATAAAAGTTGGAGGGAACCCAGTAAGCCAACCAGAAAAGCTAATCAACTTGAACTACAGTGAACGAAGTGTCAAAGGACTGGAATTATACTATAATCACTCTTCTGCACTGTAAAAATGCCAAAGGTGCTAAGAGACATACAGCCTTCTTATAGACTTCCAGCCATTTCTTATGTTGTTGAGCACATTAGCTGAGCAATTGACTTTTGTAACAGCTACTGTTCAACTACCCCAAAATAGATAAGAATATTTTAGAAAATGTATTTTATGTTGATGTAGTAAAGTACTAAAAGCACATCATCTCATGAGCTAGATAATAAACCTCTGACAGACTGTCTATCTGTAAGCCTAGGTAATAAAAAAGCAATATATGAAAAATAAATTTCCCCCAAACCAAACCCTGACAAAATAACACACAATTCTACATGGACTCCCTAGGGAGAGGATGAGAGGGATCATGAACTACATGTGACAGATGCTAGCCAAAGCAGTTAAAGTTCTATTGGGAAGCAATTACTTTGCATTGATGACAGTGGCTTAAGAATCTGCACAGAAGAGAAAATTATGAGCAAAAAGTAGCCTCTGAATATACCTATGCATCCTTTGTGAATAAATGTTAATATTGATATGGAAGTTTTAAATCTGTAAATGACACACGTTTTCCCAAATTTACATCTAATATCTTCTTTAGAATTTTTAAAGGGACTTTAGATACTGATTGTATTTATTCAGAACCCAATCTTAAATTATGATCCTGAATTGCTAGTCGCTTAAAATATGCATCTAATAAACTGTTCTGTGTTTGCAAGTTGCTGAACAATACTGCTCCCCTTGATTATATGTCTATATCTTGTATTACACTGTAGAAAACAGCTTTCAAATGACCTTTTAGGTTTATTTTGTTTTGTTTTCCTTATTTGATTCTAGTTTGTTAATGCTGTATTGGTTCAACAAACAGAATTAGTTTTGAAGAACATTTTCGTGACAATGGAGATCTTCTGTTTCCTGGGGAGTACTTTAAGTAATTTTTTATTTTTTTTTAATCAGCTAATGTAGGTTGGAACACAGAAAGGTGAAAGCATGTTAGAGATTTTTGTTTCACTGTCAAAATACTTCCCGAGGAACTCTAATTAGATAGCTTTTTATTTACACTTTTTTTCTAAGGTACTCTTTGGTGAGAATATTTATTGATAGAAAAAAATTAACAGATAAACAGAGTTTAAATAAAACTCTGTAAGAAACATGGGATAAGAAGGTAAGAACAGGTAAGAAACATGGGATATTTCCCCTCAAGGGGCAATGGAAACATTACTAAATGACTTCAAGGTATGGTTCAATTGTAACTAATACTTCCTTTACAAAGATGTTGGATTCAGAAACAAATCTTTGTGTGTTGAAGAGTCTTATAAAAGAGTATCAGTATAGATAATATATTTGTTGATAGATCACAGCATAATGCAAATTATATCTATTCAGTGAGCTCTGGATCAGAGCCATGCTGTAGTATGTTGGCTATTATCTATTCTTTTAAAAAGAAGTGGTAAAATAATTTGAATGTCAGTCTAATGTTTATACTTTCTTGAACACGTACAAAAAGTGAAAATATGTGCAAAAACACATTTGTGCACTCAAGAAGATGTTTTTAATATGGGTGTATTTATGGCTTCCAGCAGTGGAATTTCAGAAGGAAAATTAAAAACCTACAAAAAATGTTTGCAATGAGGGCATGAATGTTTCAGATAGGGAACTCACGCTCTTCAAATTGCTGTAGGCATGGATTTTAAATAAGCAGGTTTCCACTCTTGAATAGCACGATTGAGTGTACTCCATCAAGACAAATAGCAGTCCAAACAAAGAACATTATCAAACACATGTGAGATGGTAATTATGCAACTGTCATTAGTCAAATCAGCAGCTGCTAGAAGAAAACTCTAAGTGACAGATGGAAACATTCTTTTTCTTTTCCTTCCTCCTCTTCCATTTCCCTCCCTCTCTCCATCTAGATGAGACCTTTTTAAAACTGGAACTGCCTGGGAAAGTGGGGTATTAAAAATAGAGATAAATCACGTTCTCTTAACTTGTGTTCAGCAGTGCTTTGAGAATTTGTGTAAAATAGGTAAATAATGAACAACATTGCCCTCTGATGGAGTCTGTTTTGCTCTGTCAGGATTAAATATGCACAAAAACATTTCATTTCTCATTTTGTGGGGAGAAAGACGAAATTACTTGAAGATGTAGAGCTGAGTTGCATCTTTTGGAACAGATTTACTTGATTTAAAAAAGGAATTGAAGCCTGCCTGAAGTAAAAGCTCCTCTTAAATAACTGCCTAGATAGGCTCCAATACATATTTCTTTTTAAGCATGTGACTTATGCCTTTGTAAAGTTGTATGATTTCATGGAGACCAATTAAATTTAAGCAAACATTTAAAAGTTTTCTCAGACCAGGACCTCATAATAACATCAGCTTTGTCTTATAGAGAAATAGATGTCAGAAATCATGACTGCTGAATAAATCAGTGCCAGAAAATCATAATAAATTTAAAACATACCTTTTCAAAATTTGTCCCCAAAAGGACTGAAACAAATACCAAAATAGATTTTGAATTGCTGTTCTTAGTGTATTATTGACCAATCAGAATTGTGAAATATCAGATTTCCAGGAATCTAAAGGAAAAGAAAGAAGTTCAGAATGGTCTAGAGTCTTTATAATATGTGCTTCCTTTTCCAAAACCAGTAACCTGAACGTGAGCTCCAAGAGATTTTGAAAACTGGGCTCTACCAAAACTAGAGTTCAAATTCTTACTAATCAGCATTGAATCCAAGTGCTCAAACATGAGGTTTCCCCTATTATAAAAATCAGTATCAACGGTGATGGTCAGTATAAAATAGATTTCTGTTTTTCTCCCTTTCTACCATGTATGTGTACCCACTCATAAGCCAGGGCATAAAATTAGGATATATATTAATTGGCTTTTCTATTATTTGTACTGTTGTAAAACCACAATCAGAAAATTATTAAAACCAAAATCTCAGAAAACAAAAAAACAAACAAACAAACAACAATCTCTAAACAAATGATGCTTAACAGAAATAATAAATAGGTAAGTAAATAATACTTAGATGAAAATCATACCATTGGAATGGTTTACTTTTTGATTGAAAGGATATAGGTAATTGGATTACATGCTACACACTGAACCAGAATAGGGTGATTAAGCTAACTTATCACTGAAGTCAGCCTTGCCATTTCCAGTATTAACAAATCTGACACAGCTAATGAAGTCACTAGTGAAATTCCAGCCTCATTGAAGTTCATGGAAAAATTTCCATTGATTTTAGTATGTAAGTATTTCTTCACAACATTCAGCAAGCATGCCTTGAGAGCAGTAAAAAAAAAAAAAAAAAAAAAAAAAAGACAAAAGCTAACATACATATATTGAAAAATTATGAGCCACAAACAGAAGAGAGGAATTGCATGAGAAAGGTAAAATAGATTAAGTTCTCCATGCTGATGATCTGTGGAAATGTTTAAGCACATGACTATTTTCAAGGAACTTACTGTAAATATCCATATTTTTTTTGCTTAATTTGCTTAAGTTTGTTACATATATCGTTCTTCTCAAAAGTTAGATTTCCATTATAATAACTCTTTGCATAAAAACTCATCATAAAATTTCTATACAGCTGAGTTCTTTATATGTCTTCTATGGATAGACATATTCACAAAAGCACAAATACAAATTCATGTGGTGAATGTGAAAGAGGAAATCTAAATTTTGACTGTTTCCTATATGTAGCATGATTGAAATAATAGCTATACATATATTTATTCCGCATGTTTCCTTTCTCCTCTAAGAAAAATATATGTGTGCATACAGGCTGGGACATTTGTAACAAAAACACAGAATGGAAACTTTTTTCTTCCTTTTTCAAACTACCCATGTATTTGAGATTTTCTTAAATAGATTGTTAGTTATTTTTAAACATACTCCTTCTGATCTGCTCTTAACAAGTTTTGTGGAAGAGTAACATAAATGCTTATTTCTTTCTATTTTTAAATGTCCACAGTATGCAATGTTTTTAGATTGCAGTAACTGCTTTCTAATGCATCTTGTATGATAACTGCTGATGTTTAGAAGCCGTGTCTTTTTTTAGGATCAGAAATCATCTAATGGAATAAAATCAAGAGCAGACACTGTTTTAGATATACGTATTTAATGATGAATCAGTTTTTTAAAATACTCTTAATAGAATATTTCTTGAGGGAAAAAAAAAGTGAACTACTCAATTTGAGGCATATAAACGTAATATATTCCTTTTTAAATAATACCAACTGCCTCATATTTTTATAGATGTATAAATATGCCAATAGCAAAATAAATATCTTCTGTAAGATGTCCCTGAATATTAGATCAAATAATGTTTCATGAAACATAACTGATCTCTTTATTACTGCAGCATGCCAATGTCTATCTTATCTCTTAATTCAAGTTCAAAAACTAATGGAGGAGGAATACACCAGTTCCATGTCTTGCTTGAATATTTAGCTGGTTTGATTTATGGCTGTTGAGAGGTTGTTTTATTGGTCCTGTTTGTAATTTCAACTTCAAAGTACTGTTCAAGACTTCATGCGATCTCAGTGTATCAAAACAGAAACTCGAAGGGACACAAAACAATCTATTTGTGCCTTCATTTATCTACACAAATTTTCAAGTAGCTGGAGAATTACTTTAGGAAATACTTATCATTTTGATTCCTATTATTTCTGTTATTTTCTTAATTATCTAGAACTTCAGCATGATTTTATTATTAGTTTATCTCCAGACATTACTTTCTATATACAGAAGTATAAAATGGAAGTAAGCATCTTAGTAAAGATGTAGGTGTCTTATCAGTGAATCAGCTCAGTACTTCATTTCTCTGTGATAAGATTATATTTCAAGTTTTTATAATCTCTCCTTTCAATTTATTTTGGAGTCAAGTCAGATATCTTATACAGCAAGAGCTCTTTATGCTAGATTTATATTTAGTTCCTTTGATAACTGAGGTGTAGATTGCCTAGTAAACCTAACACATGAGGAGTGATTTAGGGCATGGTTTTGTTGCAAAAAATACTCTTTGAATCATCTTTGACAGTTTTATAAGCCTTCTTATATCAAAGCCATCAATGAAGCACAGCTCATTAATTGAGAGAACATCTAATTGCCCTTACTGTACAAGCCTCAGAGTAAGAAATCAGATTTTTCCTTCTTGAAATAGCATGGAGGTGCTTGTCTTTCTAAAAGTTTTTCTCCAAAAGCAAATGATTCATACCTTTCCACAGTGGAGGCTAGGAAGACAGCAAGAAGAGGTCCACATTCTGTAAATATCCAGGGAAAATAAGGATGTTCCAAAAAGTTTAAAACTCCCACTCTTTCTTCAGTCATAATGCTTATCACAGTATCACAGTATCACAGATTTCTAGGTTGGAAGAGACCTCAAGATCATCGAGTCCAACCTCCGACCTAACACTAAGTACTCCACTAAACCATATCGCTAAGCTCTACATCTAAACGTCTTTTAAAGACCCCAAGGATGGTGACTCCACCACCTCCCTGGGCAGCCCGTTCCAATGCTTAATAACCCTTTCGGTAAAGAAGTACTTCCTAACATCCAACCTAAAACTCCCCTGTCGCAACTTTAGCCCATTCCCCCTCGTCCTGTCACCAGGCACGTGGGAGAACAGACCAACCCCCACCTCTTTACAGCCTCCTTTAAGGTAACTGTAGAGAGCGATAAGGTTGCCCCTGAGCCTCCTCTTCTCCAGGCTGAACAACCCCAGCTCCCTCAGCCGCTCCTCGTAAGACTTGTTCTCCAGACCCCTCACCAGCTTGGTCGCCCTTCTCTGGACTCTCTCGAGCATCTCCATGTCCTTCCTGTAGCGAGGGGCCCAAAACTGAACACAGTACTCGAGGTGCGGCCTCACCAGAGCTGAGTACAGGGGCACAATCACTTCCCTAGACCTGCTGGCCACACTGCTTCTTATGCAGGCCAGGATGCTGTTGGCCTTCTTGGCCACCTGAGTACACTGCTGGCTCATATTCAGCCGACTATCAACCAATACTCCCAGGTCCTTCTTGGCCAGGCAGCTTTCCAGCACTCATCTCCCAGCCTGTAGCGCTGCTTGGGGTTGTTGCGCCCCAGGTGCAGGACCCGGCACTTGGCCTTGTTGAACTTCATACAGTTGGCCTCAGCCCATCGCTCCAGCCTATCCAGATCCTCCTGCAGAGCCTTCCTGCCCTCGAGCAGATCGACACACGCGCCTAACTTGGTGTCATCTGCAAACTTACTGAGGGTGCACTGGACGCCCTCATCCAGATCATCGATAAAGATATTAAAGAGGACCGGCCCCAGTACTGAGCCCTGGGGGACACCTCTAGTGACCGGCCTCCAACCAGATTTGACTCCATTCACCACAACTCTCTGGGCCCGGCTATCCAGCCAGTTTCTAACCCAGCGAAGCGTACGCCAGTCCAAGCCCCGAGCAGCCAGTTTCTTGAGGAGAATGTTGTGAGGAACTGTGTCAAAAGCCTTACTGAGGTCATGGTAAACCACATCCACAGCCTTTCCCTCATCCACCAAGCGCGTCACTTTGTCATAGAAGATCAGGTTCGTCAAGCAGGACCTGCCTTTCATAAACCCATGCTGACTGGGCCTGATCGCCTGGTTGCCCTGCAAGTGCCGCGTGATGACCCTCAAGATAATCTGCTCCATGAGCTTTCCTGGCACTGAGGTCAAACTGACAGGCCTATAGTTCCCCGGGTCTGCCCTGCGGCCCTTCTTATAGATGGGCATTACATTGGCTAGCTGCCAGTCAACTGGGACCTCCCCCGATAGCCAGGACTGCCGATAAATGATGGAAGGCGGCTCGGCCAGCTCCTCCGCCAGTTCAGATGAATATATACATGTGTGTGTCTGTATTTCCCTGTATGAATCTCCACATTAAACTTACCAGTTACAAAAAACAAACAACAACAAAAAAAAAAGTAGCATTTCCTTAGTTTGTTTGAACCAGGCAAATCTTTGCATGATGATACTGATACTAGTATACAATATGAGCATCTCTGCTTCCAAGGAACCTTGAAAAATTTATATATCAAGGACAAGTTTCTAGTACATACATTCTCTGTTTTACAATGGAGCTGTAAGTGAAAATAACTTACTCTTGATACTATGCAAGGCATGCAGGCCTTCAAAATGTATGCTCACTTTAAAAAGGTTTAATTGAGTACAACACCTCTCCTCCACCCCCCAAAATATTTAAAATATTTTAAAATGGTTAGAAAATGAAATATCTAGTTGTCTAAGTAGTGATATTGAACTGTATTCTTTCTTAAGAAAGAATTAAGAAGAAATATACTATATCATATAGCATTATGTTATGCTATAAACATAAATAATCTGTGAAAATTCATAATAAGGTACTATTAATTTAATGAGAAAATTTGGAAAAGGTTTGAAATATAGAAAAAAATGATAGATTCCCAGTGATTTTTTATATATTATGCAGTAGCATAAACCCAGAATAATGGTTGGTAGGCATCTCTCACTTTCTAAATTTGATAAAAACACTCATATTCCTATGAGTTAGTGGATTGAATAAAACAGTGACAGTAGTAATTACTGAACTTCTATATTCATAGAAATCTGGGGCTTCATAAATCCAGTGGTGCTCTGAACCATATACAGTGTACGTTAGCTTTCAATAACTATAAATTTAGTGATTATGTCCAGACCTATCAATTATTTACCTATAGTTGTCAGTGAAAATAAATCAAAAGCTGAAAATAAATATTAGAATTGGGAAAAAAAAGTGAAAAAAAATCTTCCATTTCTTTATAGTGAAGGAGTTGAACTGATTATACTGCACATTTTGCTCCTTCAGATTGGTGCCCCAATCCTTTTTGCATCTTGTATTAAAGATAGGAGGTAAGAGACAGGATTTTTGCCTTTAGTGAAACTGTATACACTAATCCCATAATTCTTTTCAGAGCTCAAGGTAATGTAACCAAAATAAGGCTTTACGCATAAAAACTTAGTATAAACATCAGCATTTTCATTGGAAGTGAAAAAGAGTCAAGCCTGGTTAAAAGCAAAAGTCCCTTAAGTATTACTGAATCAGGAGGTAAGAAAGGATATAAGGATTATTTAATATAAAAGTAAATGAAATAAAACAGAAAGCTTGAACTATGGAAAACAAAAAACAGCAAGTTAACACTTAATGAAGGGCAAAATTTGTCAATTATGTAAGTTATCTATTGTATTGTTTTATTATTATTATTATTTGTAAAATGTATTTACTGTAATTAATCTCCTATAAGGCTTCAAGGCCATTCCTAACCTTTAAAAAAAAATAGATAAAAAGGTACAGACATCAGTAAATAATAGCAATAGCTTTGATACTTAGTTTTGACTGTAGAGAGGATCTGTCTTTCTCCATGTTTTCCAAAAGTATCTCACCAAACTCAGGCAAATAGATACCCAGGTGATATGCTGAGGAGGCACCCAAAGCCTGCCTTGCATGTTTTGTTTTGCAAGGCCTTCCCATTGGGAGACTTGGCTCAAGTGGAAGATGTTGCATTATGGTTTTGAAAAGTCAAAATGGGGAGGGGTGCAGAATGCTGAGACCTTTAAGAGCATTGCCTCTGTAAGGAAGGAAGATTTTCTCTCTCTGGGTTCACCCTGGGAGGAGAAGTCTGTCAGAAACAGGTGTATCTGGTGCTTGAACTTTTTACAGTAATTGAGGCTAACTCCTTATCCAGGCAAGCCTGGAGAAAGTGTCAGTCTAGAGCTGGTAAGAAAATTATCTTATTAAAATTATTTTTTTGCTATCAATATGTTTTCCACTAAGGAAATAAGTTTTCCACTAATTAGTCCATACTGTTCATATTTCAAGAAAATTATCTCCTGCCAGAAAACAAACTTACTGCTTCACTAGAGAATTACGGAAAGAATTTATGGGGTCCAGCTCACATACTTGCAGTCAAAGGGAGTGAACATGAAGGCAGCTTGTGTCTCTGATTATTGTAAACATCAGGTGAAACCTGGGAAGGAAATGTAATTTGAAGGCTGGTGGAGTTAACAATTAAAAGACTGTTAAAACAAATATGTTTAGTACTAGAATTACTTTTTAATGGTTTGCATAGTGTAAACACATTTATATCTGAAGAATATGGTTGTAGTGTCTTACTACTCTAAGGAAGGACTTGTAGATATAATGAAACATCATAAGCCAAGAAAAAAAAAATCTGTTAAGCACTTGGGAAACATTCTGCAGAAAATCAACAGCAGTAGATCTTTACAGAGTGCCTGAACTCTGTTAGCTTCACCACTGTTGTGGAGTACTCATCAAATCTATAAAAACAGGAATTTCGTGGAAAGTATTCCCTTCCCCTATAAGTGGCTGCAAATTTATTCAATATTAATGGCAGAGAGTTGAGCAGTTCTGCACCAACCATGAATGCTGGCTTGAAATTGTCATGAAGTTTTACTTCAGGATAGAAAACAACATGCAAGTAGGGAATCCTTTTTCATGAAATGCTCCCATATTTCACTAAGATCATTCAAACTAAATGATAATAACAATAATAATTATTATTGTTATTATTATTATTTTAAAAAAGATGGTTAGAATAAAGGGCTAGTATCACTCTGAAACTGATTTGTTCTCTCACTTTCTCTGATACTCACTTCCAAGTTTTCAGTTGTTAAGCAATGTCTGTTTTGTTCTGTCATCCCATCTTACTCCAACATTTTAACTTGTTTACCACATACCATGGAGGTTTAAATCTTTATGAGATTTGATTGAAGGAACAGATGCATCTGTGTGACAATATGTTTAGCTTCATCATTAGAAAAATTTAAAACAGAGACGTGCTTCTCTTAATTGAATGGTTAAGTATGTATAATAGTAATTTGGGGACATATTACATAGAATATAAACACATCAAACACCTACTGGGTGTTGAAAAGGCAGGGTAGATCTATAAATCTGTAAGAGAAAGTCCTTAAGTTTGGTCCTTTAGGTGCTTCACAAACCCTTGGCTCATCATATTCATAATAAAAAAGCTCAACAGAATCAAGCAGGAAAGTGCTGTTCTACACTTACTTAAAAACCTGTGCTTTACTGAGTTGACTTGGAGAAAAACATGAGACAACAGTATTGATCAGTTAACAAGTAAATGCTCCCATGATTCTGTAATGAACATGCTGAAGCTTTCAGCCTGATCTTATAAGGACTTTTGGAATATTTGCGGATGAACTTTCCATGATAATTCAAAGTGAAGGTGATCAAGAGTATATATTTACATTGAAATGTATTCAGATGAAAAATACACCTGAGAGACTAGGATTTGGACATGTTGCAGAAGTGCATGAGAGACTAACTATGAAGGATATTGTATTTCCTGTAAATTATTCACTCAACATAGTCAATGTGAAAATAGTGTAGCAACAGCCATTGATTGTACTGAAGGTAGTTAATGGCAACTGAAAATATTTGATTTTGGTTTTGAATGTTTACAATTACTGATAAAGAGAAAAGATATTGATCAATCTATTTACTTCAAGTAACTTTTAACAAAAGAAATGCATTATGTATTGTATTTACTTGAAAATGTTTTCTCTTTCTTCTGTAACAGTTAAATGGTATCTCATTATTTAACAGAAAGTCAGAAATACCAAAAATAAGGTAGAATGCTCGAAAAGGATTTTGCAAAAGAATGATATTTTCAGTTATCCCCCTCCCGGAAATTATGCATAAAATTAATTTGCTAGAGAAACTCACATAAGCCTTGTTAAATTCTTCTGTAGTTTCCACTGCACTAAATATAACTACATTTTGTGATGATAATAAAAAAAATCTAATGCCACAGCAGATCAGATTGGGATTTTTTATTACTCATACAATACCCTATGCTTTCCAGGAGAGTTAATTTTCATAACCAATATGTCATCTACTCTCCCTAATTTGTTGGGAGGAAATATCTTTCCACCATTATAATGTAGTTCCTTACATGGCTGAGAATCTCTATTTTGAAGTAAACTAGTTGGAGCTTGTTCTGCCATCCATGGATCTCCATCTCCCATAAATTTTAACATTCCATGCTTATGTGATGCTTATAATATCATTTGAATATCTGCACTAATCCTCCTAGCTTTCTAATGACACTTACAAGAAAGCAGTATCACTTTTCAGTTTCAGTGCTGAAACTGAAAACTTTCCATTTCATAAGGCCCTACAGCAAGTCAGGATCAGAAATCTTTAACCACTGTTTCCAGTTGCCTACCGCTCCTTCTGATGCAACAGCACCCAGGCCTATAAATGCCATAGAGCTGACAGAAACAATTAGGAGCTGTCAAAGCAATCATTCTTTCTTTGATCTGATATAGCTCTTGCAAGCTGTTTTTTTCTTTTTTCAGATAAATCAATTTTATATGAAAACACAGAAATCTGTCTTGGACATGTAGGCACGTTCTCCAACGCTTTAGTCTCACAAGACTCAGATTGTACAGCTCCCTAATTAGACAATCTGATAGAGAAGATTTCACCTTGGTGCAGAGCTCAGTCTCAGTTTGGGCTAGGTCCAGGAGCTCTGCATGAAAACATTTCATGGACCAGTAATCACTGATGCAGACAACGGCTAGCTTCTGGTCCTGGTGGAATTTGAGTTGTTAAGTATTTTGTAGTGCCAAGGTATTAATTTCCAGGTAACATCCTAAAAGAATATTTAAATACAGTAATTCGTGTTGCTGCTACTACCAAATTTATTTAGTTCTCAACTTTGTAAGACAATAGATAAATTATATCAAATGTATGACAGAAGTCAGGCTGCTAACCACTCAAGCGTTTTGTTACTTGTGTGGTATTCTTGCTGTCCTCTTTTTCTTATATGTTCTTAGAATACCAACCATCTGCAATTTCTGTTGTGACAAACTATTTCTCAATAGTTTCCTTGAGTTGATGGAAATTTTTGTTTATATTTTACATTTGCAGCAAGACAGACAGTATTAAAAAGATCTCTCCTACTAATATATGCTTCATCTGTAAAGACAGTGACGTTGACCAACAGTGACAGGCCGGATATTCTCCATCTGAGTCAAGTAGAAGAGTAAAACTGATCCTGCGAGTTTCCTGTGAGTAAAGTATACAGTCTTAGTCTAGTGTACAGTGACATTAGATTTGTTTCATTTCCTGTCTAAATCTGTGCTACCAAGTTCTCTAGGAATGCATCAAATCATGTAATTTATGTCCCTAAATTATATTTATTTTGCATTGAGTTGTATACTACTGAGATTGAATTGTCAGAATCCTTTTACTGATACTGATGGTGAAAGAAGTTAGGAATCATCAACGGTACTGGAAGACTTCAGGGCAGGATTTAAAATATTTCAGCAATGATGTCGTGTCACACAGTATTAATGTGCTATAACGTGGGCGAACATTACCTGAGATATGTTTTGAAAAAAATGCACTTCTCTCAGCCTTCAGTTGTGAGGTGAATATAATACTAAGTACTTTATACATTCCAAGTTAAGTATACATTAATTAATCTACAACAGCTGTGAGGTGAGCATATACCCTCTATTTTATGCATGAAAAAAATAACAGTCAGAAAACTTAGACACGTTCTCACAAGAGGAGGTCTTTCCAAAGGACTTGATCACAGAATCAGAGACACAGTTACTGTGTTTGACGTAGTTCCTAGTTCTGACATCAGAAATGAGAAAATACTGCATACATGTAGATCCTACAAGCTACTTGTGATTTGAACTGTTTTGTGAGGACGCATAACCTCGTTGTTGGCTGATGAGAAGAAGAAAAAAAAAAAAGCCTCTCAGAAAAGTTTTCAATACTGCAGGAGAGACAAGAGAAAAAAAAAAAAAAAACATGTTAATATATGTTCATATGCTCTGCAGACTGAAACTTGAACATAGAAATTCAAATATATTCTCAGAAACAGGTGAAGAGGAAAAGTGGTTGAAAATGTTCTAGATATTTTCTGTCGGTGATGGCCTATGCCCTTTTTGCTAACCTGTCTTGCCCTAGCACTTAATTCTGTTCCACCTCAATTTGCAACATATAAACTTGCAGAAAATAAATATACTGAGGTCATGATCTCTGGAGGGCTCTCTCTTGACATGATGACTGTTCTGCTTTAGGAATACTAAAGCTGTTTCATCCTGCAACCAACATTTTTTCTTTCACTCAGTCCTTCCTCTGCATTCTTCCCATTCTTTGTGTGCAGAACTACAACTGTCAGTACTGAGAGCTGACAAAAATCAGTGGCAAGATTGCTACTGCAAACACTGACAACTGTGAGCAGTTGACTTAAAAATATGTAACAAAGGAATTAAGTCAAATTTGGGTTCCTTTTATTTTACCTCTGGTGTTTAGATTTTCAGGATGGACCTGGATTACTTTTTTTTATTTACAGAAAGTGATACTTCAGAAAATGGCTGTTTCACTGTAATATTTACATAAGAATGCCATTAAAAATGCCCAGTCATCCTCAACGTAGTTAGAGCTTCCACAGCTACGGTGGCGTCATCACATTCCCAAAGACAGCAAGGGAAGCTCCCAGCACATCCACCCACACAGAATTAGGGTGAGTCTCAAGTGGGTGTAGAAAGACAATTGTAGGTTACAGTCCATTTTTCCTTATGAGAACTACTTATGAGGCTTCCTTCTGTCATTCCTGTTCCCTGATCCTGATCACCCCATAGGTGAGCAGAGTATCATTTTTATATGCCTTGCAACTGACCCATATATTTAATTCTCTTATTTTCCTCTTCACACTGTACATTACTACTCCTATTTTATTTTTATTTGTCTTTTCAGAGCAGACTTGGAAAACAAGAATGATACATTCTTGTGCTGATTAACTGGTAACCAGACAACATTACTGACATATATATGTATATTTAATATATTCTGCTTCCATATGTTTCTGTTCTCGAGATCCAGGTTTCCCCAAAAGACCTGTTCACTTCTCATAAAGAGGCCAAAATATCTGTCTACTGGCTCACCTCAAGATGCTTTTATTTCTGCATAAGAAAATGAAAGCATCCAAATTAAAAAGAGAGCAAAGACTAAGCTGTGATTCTCCAAGTTGTGGTTTATTTCTTGCTCTGTCTGTCCAAGAAAAGAGGAAAGCAGTGGCCATCACTTTTCTAACACTCATTCGACTATAACAGTCATTTTTTATCCTATGCGTCTATTTCCGATAGCAGACATAGAATCTCTTTGCATTCCCTGTTCTGTTGACTTCATTTCAGGGGAATTAATGATCTGCTGTTGAGTGATTTTCACAGCTAAGTATCTGTTGACAATAGCCCTCCTTAGTTTGCTGTGGAGGAATGTACACCAGGCCAAATATAATCAGTTGTATACTGAGCTGAATTCAGACTTCAGTAAATATTACTGTACTCTGCACAGTAATTTCAGTTGTGGATGATTCATGCAACAATTATTTTCTTGTAAATAAGAGGTATATTTCTTAGAATTACATCTGTCAGTAGCTTACAGTTCTGCACTAATAAATACTTAAATATTCTGAAACACGAAAAGTAAAATTTGCATTTTATGACCATTTAAGAACAACAATCTAAGTCTTACGGGACCAGATTATGAATCTTTTGCTAATACTGCAAAGTACTTATTTCTTGAAGTAAATGGGGCTTCTCAGCTGAGAAAGTACATGCAGGGGTAAACCTATGTTATTTAAGTAATGCCATTCTGCCCCTGCAATCTTAAGGGTTTTCATACAGTTAATAAAGACTACCAAGTCACGTTTTGACACAAGTCTTTTGCTCTGCAGCTGACTTGCCAAAAGGCACTTAATTAATTATAACATTGTAAGATAATGCATTGTGAGCCCATACCAGGCAAATTGCTCTTCACAGAGCGTTGACAGTGTGTCTCTCTTCCACCTATGTAATTTATGCTAAGTGTAAGTCACTGGAAACACACAGCCCCTGAAAATTAAAGCTGCAAAATAACAAACACACAAAGCAAACTAGATTGCAAACTTGAAACCATTTCTTGTGGGCTGTAATTATAATCACACATCAATCCTCCAGGCTAGACTGGAGCCTCTAGAAGGAAAAAGATAACAATGGAAAATCAACTGCAAAGCTTTATTCACAGTCACCTAGACTAAAACATACTTCATCCTATGAGATTGCCGTTGTTTCCTCTCTCATATATTTGATAAAAACACAGCAGTTCATATCTTGCAGAAGTTAGGATAACACATCATAGTGTCACACATCCTATGTTACGATGTGTGACAAGTCTCCAGTGGTTTCCAACAGCCTACAGTTAGCCTTCTACTTTTTTAATGGTATGTAATGGTAACCTCTGTGCTCTCATAGGTAGAACATACAAATTGTCCATAATTAAGCATGAAAAAGAAAAAAAAAAATTGTATGACATCTTGCCATCATGTATTTGTTTAGCGAGGCAGAATGACCTGCTCAAAGCAAAAAGGGAGAGAGAAGCCTAGTCAATAGATTAAGAGTTTATTTCTATTGGATTCAAGCAACAACTATACCTAATTTTATTGTTTTACTAAAGATGTTCAAATACGGTAGGTCCATGTCTGATCCCCAATCTCTCCAAGCACTTTTTTTTTCCTTTTTTAGAAATTTTCTTCTGACTTTTTTAGGAACTGCTTTTTCTTTCATATTCCACTAACAATAGTTATTCTTCGATCTTATCTCTCCGTTAGTCTGGAAAAAATATTGGTATGTGTCATTCCTCTCTCTTCCCTCTATCTTCTTTAACCTTTCTTAGCTGTCTTCAAAAAAGGCAATGACTAACCTGAGACATTACTTACGCTTCTCCTCAACATTATAGTTTAACCATGTGAGCTTTAGAACCAGGCAAAAGAAATACAAGAGTGATGTTCTTTGAGCGTACTTAAGAATGCCACCTAACATAGCTTGGTGCTTAATAGTTCACAGCTGAGTACAGTTTAATGCTGTGGTCTGCATTGTGACCAAAGAATCCTCAGTGAAGAAAGCTCACAACAGTCCAACTACATGGCTTTCTTATCTTGCTCTGTCTCAGGAAAGTATCTCACCCCTGACATATCCTCCAGCTGTTGTATCCCTTCTTTTTCTTATTGTGATAGTATTTCAGGAAAGGCTCTCAAATCATTTAAATATTTCTGACTTGCACATACTGTGTGCTTAGGTAGGTTTTTCTTCAGTGCCTTGGAAATCCATTTGCATTAATTTGTTTTGTCTTGTTTGGTGAGCTGTGGAAGAAACACTGCACAGTTCTTTATATTCCACTAGTTTGTTGTTGTTGTAAGTCTTAAGTTTACTGTTTATTCAGATATCCAACAAGTCTGAGGCATATTTAACAAGGTCTGTCTGGGATGGAGTCAGCTTTCTGCATAGCAGCTCACATGGTGCTGTGCTTTGTGTTTTAAACAGTGTTGATAACACACTGACATTTTGTCCATTGCTAAATAGTGCTTGCGTAGTGCCAATGTTTTCTCTCCCCTTCCCCAGTGAGTAGGCTGAAGTAGCCATGAGGAAGAGAGGTTTCACAGCTGGGACACCTTAACCAAACTAACCAAAGGGATATTCCATACTGTGCAACGTCATGTTCATCCATAAAAGCTTAGGGAAAGGAGGAAGGAGGGGAAATGCTTGTGGTTATGGTGTTTGTCTTCCCAAGCAACCATTATTCTTGCTGGGGCCCTGCATGCCAGGAAGTAGCTGGACCTCTGCCTTCCAATGAGAAGTTATGAATGAACTCCTTTTTGCTTTGCTCACACATGCAGGTTTTGTTTTCCCTATCAAAATGTCTTTTTCTTATGAAGTCTTCTTGCTTTCCTTCTATTTTTTCCCCATAACATGGAAGGGGTGAGTGAGAGGCAGGTGTGCATTTGGCTGCTGGCCAGGATCAACCCACTAGTTAATGTTTCAGAGGAGTCCCTAAAATAGAACCTTTAGAAAAGAAGAATAATCAGACATCCCTTATTTAACTGTCATTAGGAAACATAATATTTTTCTCAGATGGCCTAAGCAGGATTAAAACCTTGGGGTGAAGCTGGAGTACTAATGATTTTTGGTAATGGATTATTTCCCTTCATGAAGTGCATCTGGATACCAAGAACCATATTATTATTAACCAAATGTAGTAATTTGCTTGGGGCAAAGTGTCTGGAATATGGTAATTGAGCAGGAAAAAAAAATTGTCTAAGATCATGAAACAGTCACATCATCACCAGGCATCTAGAGACTTCTCACCATTGCACTCCCTTATGGTGATAAAAGCATTATATTATATGTGGTGTGCTTTTTAGAAACCATTAATGCTACCATGAGATTTAACTCGTAAGTTTATTTGGTGTATCAGTGCGTTTATTGAAATGAATTTGTCTCAGACATTTGGCCATGGCGACATTTTTATTTTTATTTTTTGGTCAATGTCTGGAGATCTGAAAACCATGGTCTATGCACACATGTGATAATAACTTTTGACTGTGCTTTAAGGGAAAATGACTGGCTTAGAAGCAATTTTAGCCTAGCAGTATAACTGGAAAGACAGTGAGAAATTTTCAGATCACTGAACATAAGAAAAAATATTTTTAGATGTGTATTTGGAACAAATATGATTGTCCTTTTTGCAGAACTACATGGCAAAGTTTGCTTACAGATTATTTTTATCAGGTTGCATATTGAAATCACCAATGTGGGTAAGCACTACTGTCACCCATAAGTAAAGATTTACTTTTCATTCTTACTAAGCTGGAGAAATTCAGGTCTGTGTTCACAAGATATTGTTGTGACTATGTGCCCAGGTCATGGAAGAACATGATACTCAGTATATTGCTAAAAGATATTACCAACCTTCAGTTCATATGATCCTTTCTCTATGTTTCTGACATTTCAATCTGTTCAAGGATTGATAGGACAGTGTTTTGAAAGCAGGAAGACAATATTTGGAGGAAAAGAATTTCTGGTAGGAGATTCATCTACCCTCTTATTAAATAGGATATCTTAGCTTCCTCTAGAAGATATAGAATGGAGATCCATTTGTATAGCTGCATCTGCTTTCCCTGGGGAGACTTATATTTGCAAGCTGCACAAAAGGCACCTTTGATGACATTTACACTAGAAGGAAAATGATTTTTTTTTTTTTAATGGAAAAAGACATCCAAAGAGATATTTAGCGTGACTTCAATATAGCAAACAAGATTTCATGAAGGAGATTACTCCTGAAAGGGTTTGCAGAAATGAAGTGTTATTCACAAATATGGCCTAAGTGGTGTATCTCAAAAAAAGAAAAAAAAAAGTTCAGTTCACATTGAAATCCAGTTAACACCAAAGCTGGAATACTTGATTTATTGATAGTATGTAACTAATAAACAATCAGTGAACAATACTTTCAAGATCAGTGGTCTTGTATTGGAGGACCCAGGACCCCCAAGGTCCTTTTCTACCAGGCTGCTTTCCAGCTGGGTAGTGCCCAGCATGTCGTGGTACTTCGGGTTGTTCCTCCCCAGGTGCAGGGCTTTGCACTTCTCCTTACTGAATTTCATGAGATTCCTGTCAGCCCGTTTCTCCAGCCTGTCCTGGGTTGCCCATTTACCCAACTTCCATGGCCAGCCTGGCCTCTCCAGCCTGGCATGTGACCCTGTTGCTTCCCAGACGAAGCCAACACAAGTACCAGAGAGAAAAATCCCTGTGGTACCAGGCACGCTTGGGTGGGGGTCCTGTGTGCTGCCTTTCACTGCTGTCAGCTGACAGTCATCTTAATGTACCTTCATCACTGATGTCTTCTTCAGTGTATTATTAGCTTAGAGGCAAACACCCCTGTCAGTCAGTTTGGGTCCTGCAGTCATGTACAGGAGCTGCCATCCTGTTTTTGTCATGCGACCTGCTGTTACTCAGTCTCCACCACCAAGCAGAGGTGGCATGAGCAATACCTGCAATGGCGTGGGGTTCTTGGGCTGACTGCACATCCATCAGGGGCTTGTGGACAAATGATGGTCAGAAAGGGCAGGGAGCACTTCATTTGGAGACAGGAGGAAATTGCTCACTCCTGAAGCAGAAGAAAAATGATAGCAGGAAAAGCATGAGGTAAGAGTCTCCAATTTTTCATTCACCAAGCAAGTTTCACACGTGCCCCAGTTTTTCGTTATCATCATCTCTTCCATGAGACATCCATTGATACAACTGGGACTCCTTTATGTAAATGTACTATTCAATGCAAGTAAATTTGGTAGGAGATAAACCTCTAACAACCTGTAGTTTTAGACTGGATATAAATGCTTGCTATGTGCATTTGGTAAGAGAAACATGCTGTCAGCATGTAAGTAACAAATAAATAAGGGAATAATAATTATAATCTCATTAAAAATACTACATGACTATCTAATCTTACAGCTACATTAATTAAAATTACCTTGTGAATTATGAAATTTTAAAACCTGTCTCTTGTGCACTATCATGGAGTAAACACAGACGGTTTTCAAAGGGAACATACTCTGATTTGATAATTTCATCCTAGATACTGAAAGCAGATGGAGTGAACAGCAATATAAAATTTTCACAGTCCTACTTTATAATTTGAAATCTTAGATAACAGTAACAACAAAAGAAAGACACAGAACCTGTCCACATTCATTACAAAGCTGTGTTAATTCTGTATCTGTGCTGTACTCTGCCTTATCATAGAGCTATATAAATATTTCTACCTAGAAATGTCAACAAAAACAAAAGCAAAAACGAAAAGAAAAAACAGAGGGTCAAGCTGAAAATCTGTTTTTGTTTTTTTTTTTTAGTACAGGATTATTATTTATTTTCGTTAGCTAATTTTATTTAAATAAGCCATCCTGAATGATTCTCTGTTCTGTTCGTCAGAGTGCTCTGCCTTTAACTGAAAATAAGATTCACTCACACAAAATGCAGCAATGATGATGAAATCAAATACGAAAAAAAAAAAGTCAAATAGCCTGTGAACAACATCAAATCACAGAATCACAAAACCATACAATGAAACCATTGGTTGGAAGGGACTTTAAAGATCACTTAATTCCAACCCCACTGTCATGGGTAGGGATGGAATCAAAGCAGCACTGTGTTTTCTGTTTCCATCTTCTGGCAAATATATTGCAAATATAAATATTATATATCTTCTAGGAAATGTTACAACAGTGTGTAGTACAAATAAATATATTATGCTTTACATAACAAATGTATTATGCTGGTTATATTATCCTGGTTTCATTTCATGAAAGCAGGGAGAAGACAATGGCTGGCCATCTTATACTTTGTTCTTCCCCATTGTTCTTCGAAGTTCAGGCTTTGTCCTTTATTCCTCAACTTCTGCAAGTTCTTTGGGGGTATAAAAGCACTTCTTATCCCCCCCCAACACACACACACCCCAGCCAGATGCTCATATCAGTCTCACCTCCACTCCATGTCAGGGTAATACATTTATGCAAACTCTGATTTCTTCGGGGAAAAAATATTATTTTGGAGCTTTGAAAGGGACTCAGATCATAGTGACCAGAGCTGGTGACCAGGGACATGCTGCAATTGCACACACATTGCAATTTAGGTGTTATCCTGTTTCCAGACTTTGGAATAAAAAGCACAAAGAATTTCTACATTCTATTCAGAAAGTAATGCTTTTCATTCTTGCCATTCTAAGGGTCCTTTTAACTACTGAAAATGAATGAACAGCAGAAGTTTATTTAGGAACATCATTACAACTACAGAAAATTTAGAATTGTGCAGATGCACCTCAAAAGGTGCACATCATTGATTTCTTAAAAAAATCAAAATTTTTTTTAGGTATTTGTATAGTACAATTTTAATGATACCTGGCCCCCTAGAGTTCATGCCTATGTGGAAGAAAATCTACTGAAAGTTTGATCTCACCTGTTGATACTGCATGTACACATACATATTTACACACAGACACACACTATTAGTGTCCTGGATAATACTATATGAGAAATAAAATATAATTGTGCACTATATTTAAAATGTTTAAACTTGACTATTTTTCATAAGAATAAGAAAAAAAAAATCAGGCAAACTGAAGTAGTCCAAGGAGCTCATGCATCAGTGTAAGTAAACATTATGAACGAATCCTATGCTAATTACACTGATGTAGTGGTTTTACTCAGGTGGGCAGCCAAGCTCCACCACAATCGCTCTCTCACTCCCCATCCTCAAAGGAAAAGGGGTAGAAAATGCAATGAAAGGGGCTCAAGGGTTGAGATAAGGACAGTGGGATCACTCAACAATTATCATGATAGGCAAAACACACTCAACGTAGGGAGATTGATAAAATTTATTGCCTATTACTAACAAGCTAGAGCAGTGAGAAACAAAGAAAACAAACTGCAAACAATTTCCCCCCATCTACCCTCTTCCACACCCTCCCCGGAAGGGGCACAGAGGAACGCGGAATGGGGGCTGTGGTCGTTCCCTGGTGCTTTTGTCTCCACCGCTCCTTCATGGTCACTCCCTGTCCCTGCTCCATCATGGGGTTCCTCCCATGGGATGTTCTCCTTCTGGAACTGATCCTGCATGGGCTTCCCACAGGCAGCAGCTCTTCCAGAACTGCTCCCACATGGGTCCCTACCACAGGGTCCATCCATCCCCCAGGAGCAAACTGCTCCAGCACGGGTCCCCCACGGGCGGCAGCTCCCCCCAGACCCCCTGCTCCTGCGTGGGCTCCTCTCCACGGGCTGCAGCTCCGGCCCGGGGCCTGCTCCTGCGGGGGCTCTCCATGGGCCGCAGCCTCCTCCAGGCCACATCCACCTGCTCCACCGGGGGCTCCTCCAGGGGCTGCAGCGTGGAGATCTGCTCCGTGTGGGACCCATGGGCTGCAGGGGGACAGCCTGCTCCACCAGGGGCCTCTCCACAGCCCGCAGGGGAACTGCTGCTGCCTGCCTGGAGCACCTCCTGCCCTGCTCCTGCACTGACCTTGGGGGCTGCAGGGCTGCTTCTCACTCCTCTCTCTCTCCCAGCAGCTGTAGTGCAGCAATTTTTTTGTTTGTTTGTTTGGTTGGTTGTTTTTTTTTCCCTTTCGTCAATCTGCTCTCTCAGAGGCCCACCCAGCGTGGCTCCCTGGCTCAGTTCTGGCCAGCAGCAGGTCCCTTTTGGAGCCGGCTGGCTCTGATCTGACAGGGGACAGTTGCTGGGACCTGCTCACAGAGGCCATCCCGGCAGCAAAAGAATGGAGACACACTTTACATTTGTTCCAAATTTTCTTCATGTTATCAAGAGTTTGTCTTTGGCTTATAGTAAATCATGCTACTAAGCTAACATATGAGTGCTTCAAGGTTTTCATTTCTTAAATGTTTGTTGTCTCTTGTTGAAAAGCAAACTTTTTAAACAGTAGATAAATATAAGCACAGGAATTTATTGTGAATCGCACAATGGCAAGCATGCCTACCTTGATTAGTACTCTAACTCTGCTTTCCATGCTGCTTCTTTGAAACATAGTCAATACATTCTGTAATTAAAGGCTTTCAAAGAAGAGTTCAAGTTTTTATCTGTTGCTTCAGACTTTGAATAAAAATAAAAATAAAATAAAAAAAAAGGATCTGCCTGGGTTGTTTTCCTATGCTACTCTAAATTTTATTTATAGAAACTACAGTGTTGTAGTTTCTATAAAAGTAATCTTGCTCACTTTTATATAAGTAAACAGAATTCTGTTGTTTGGGGTTATATATTTCATCTAGGATTACTTTTCCTTCCAGAAATTCTATTTGGATTTATTTCTTTCTTTTTGTTTGTTTGTTTGTTTGTTTCCTCAGGGGACTGGACACTGTTTAAACAAGCTTTCCTCTTTTATTTCTACAGTTTATTTTTAGTTCTACTGTCTTAAAGCTGCACAAAAAAAAATCATCTTATTTATTGGTATGCTTAAAATCTTTGACCTTTGGTTCATTTATTCAGATAGTTCTTTTAATTTGTCTGTATTTTTTTTATCAATCCTTGTTGCTTGTTCTTCTTCATTCAACACATATATTTTTGATTTTATAGTCAAATTCCCAGTCCATTTGTAGATGTACAATAGCATCTCTCAGTCATATGAATATATTCATGTATATCTCTCAAAGCTTTTTGCATTCTTTTCAAGACCTTCTAGGAAGCTCTCTTTGGCAAATGCTCCTTTCTGACTGATAATGCATAACTGCATATGAAATAATTCATCCAATTCTGTAATTTCTTGAATAAATATCTATGCCATATATATGTATATATATATATATGTATATACACACATGGATTTTTCAGTATTTGCTGTTGTGCAATGCAAGTTTAAAATGGCTATAACATTCCAGGACCATTGAAGCTGTCATGTTTTCATTTGGGGAAGAAATTGATGGACTATTGCTTTATAGTGATGAATACAAGGAGACTTTTATTTGGCCAGCCTTGAGATGGATCTGTATCACCTTTTCTCCGTGAAACAAGCAAACAGAAGGAGCATCAAAAGGCTCTCAATCTTTAGAGTTCTATTTGAATAGATGACAAACTAATAGAACAAACCAATTTTTCACCAGAAAAAACTTTGCTTCTTCCAAGCAAAACAGAGCAAAGACTAAAATCGTGCTCCCTGCTTGCTATACACATGCAAGTACATGTGTAATTTTTTCTGCCTTGCTCTCTAATACAATCTCTTTCAATCTGTTCTTGGTTTAAATTACGCCTTCCGCGTGCCAGCAGAGTTTAATGGCCTCTAAGACTTGGTTGCACATCTCCTTCTTGAATTAGGAAAGCCTCCTCTTCTTTCCATAAGTCTCCTAGCAGTTGTGTGATGCTTACAAATCATCTCTCTGCCAGCAAAACTTTCTCCAGTGACACATGCTCTGCACAACTTCCCAAGGAAGGGCACTGCAGCTTCTTCCTGACCCAAATCATGTCAATCATGACAACTTCAGGTCATCTGAAGCTGAACTGGAAAAGGGTGTCTTGGAGTGCCTGCAAACACTGGGTGGCATTGGTCCTTTGAGACTATCAGAAGTAACTCTCCAGGTGTGTATGGTGTGGGGCCCTCAGCACTGACTGCTTTTCTCTACATATTTTTGCTGCTTTCTAAAGTAGACATAGCTGCAAGTCAATGTACATGTTGTGGTTTAACCCGGCTGGCAGCTAAACGCCACACAGCCGTTCGCTCACCCTCCCCCCTCCCTCTCTGGGATGGGGGAGAGAAACGGGAAAGTGAAGCCGGTGAGTTGAGATAAAGACAGTTTATTAAGACAGGAATATAAGGAATATAATAATAACAATAATAATAATAACAGTGATAATGATAATAGTATTAACAATAATAATGTGTAAGAAAACAAGTGATGCACAATGCAATTGCTCACCACCCGCTGACCGATGCCCAGCCTATTCCCGAGCAGCCGGCCCCCCCACCCCGGCCAGCCACCCCTATATATTGTTTAGCATGACGTCAGATGGTATGGAATACCCCTTTGGCCAGTTTGGGTCAGCTGTCCTGGGTCTGTCCCCTCCCAGCTCCTGCTGCACCCCCAGCCTGCTCGCTGGCAGGACAGAGCGAGAAGCCGAAAAGTCCTTGGCCTGGTGTAAACACTGCTCTGCAACAATTAAAACATCAGCATGTTATCAGCGCTCTTCTCATCCTAATCCAAAACATAGCACCCTACCAGCTACTATGAGCTACTTAACTCTGTCCTAACTGGAACCAGGACAGTACAGTATTAATATATGTAATAAATGGTAAATAAGTAAGTTAAAATAGTTATGCCATCTTCTGAAAAAAAGAGGGAAAGCTGTGTTCTCCTAACACTGCTACACTTTCATTCACAGTGTCTTTCTGGTTTTGTTTATTTTTTCCCTGCTAGTTTGTTTATTTATGTATATATATATATGGCTTTAAGAAACTTTTGCAGTTCTTTCATCTTATTTTTGCACTTTACATAGTAAACCAAAATGTGCCTCTGACTTTAGCACTGGTGGGTGTGTATATTTTCCTCTGGTTTTGAAGTCCTGGAGGTGCAGTAGAATTATCAGATCCTTGAGCAGTGGATGTGATCTATAGAGGAGTTTTCTCCAGGAAGCTTTCTCTCCTCTCCCCCAAACTATGGCATCATTTTAAATGTCATCGTATGGTAGATATCTGTATCAATCAAAGTTCATCCTTCAGTCTAAGGTCAATGAGTGCTTCCTCTAAACTGCTTATAAAGAGTTGTGTCTATGAGATAAGGGTCCCAGGATGCTTCTGTATCATTACAATTCTCAGAAAATATTTTCTAATCCAATATAAGGAAAGAAGTATAGTGTTAGACAAGTCTTGGCCACTTATCCCTTAAAAGGGTCATTTCAAGTGAATTCATAAGATTAAGCAATTGTCTTCTCACCTGTGTATCCACTAATTCCCAGGCAAGGTTTATTCTAGGGACTGACAGAGAGGATGTCACTCAACAGACATGATTTCGGATTATTGTCTCTTCAGAATTATTTTATTCTCTTGTATTTCTCTCTCCACATTCTTATTTACAGCATGGATTGCAAGTAATAGGATGGTAATTGTTCCATGCCCTGGTAAATTAAAAGATTGAAAACTATTGAAAAAGAAATTTCTTGCCAAATATCAAGATCTCGGTTTTCAGAAAGCCTGCAAATAAGCTGAACAAATAATTTCCAACAAATAATTGACTTGCTGAATTTTATACAGTTCTGGAGATGAACTTAAAACTCTAGAATATGCCCAATAGAATACATTATTTACTGAGTAATTCACAAATCATTTTTTTACTGCAGAGAACATTCAAATCAAATTGCAGTCATTACTACTGTGTGCAATTAATACTGCTTAAATTTGTATTATATATGTTCCAAAAAAAGTGTCTGCTGTATTTTATTGCAATATTCTCAGTTCACAATCTTGATTGGCTAATGTAAGAGATATATAAGCCAGAAGGAGACACAAACTGGGATGTGTCAAATGGCCAATTTTACAATTCAACATAAAATTTGAAATTATCATAGAAGAAATATTGGAGTGTGTTGATTGAAACTCTTGAGTAGAGTATTCCTGAGTTGCAAAAGTGCAAATGCTTGCCTAGCTTTATTAACTTGTGTAAGTACTTCTGAACTCATCAAGTAAAAAAGCATCAAAACGTATCTTAAAGTTTTATGATATCCAAGTTATTAAAGCTTGAAAAATGTGCTTTTAATGAACACCTCCTCCTCCCAACCCCCCCCCCCCCCCCTGCCCCCAGCCTTCAGAAACATGCATACTACTGCTGTAATGTCCATCAAATTACTGAAAATTATGGTGGTCCAATTTTCCTGGTATTGTGAAATAGAAGTAATCTGCAGATTTATTTCCTACAGCACCCATGTTCGTGATGTTTCATCTCTTCATTATAACGTAGGGTCTTATGCTGGAAAATACTAGGATAGTATATTTATTTGTTTTTTAATTATAATTTTTGAAGATGTTTGGTATCGAGAGAGAAGCAAAGCATATTTCCTCTGTAATCATCCTTAAGTGTAACAAGGCATTTCGAACTTCTCTGATAACAGATGCCAACAGGATCATACTGAGAAAAAGAGTTGTAGTGGAGTTTTGTTTTGTTATTTCTTTGATTCTATTTCTAGTTCTCTTCCCTGTTTGATTCCAAAGTGCAAAAATGTGCTAATGTACTGATATGTGACAGAAATAAAAATATTATTATCTAAAAAGATCAGCCTGGAAATCTGTAAACATTACTGTCAAAAGAAGGTATCATTAATAAGTGTTCTATGTCCCCAGTTCTTGGAAGCTAATCTGTCTGTTCTCACATGTAATAAAGCCTTTTATTATGCTAATTTATTTCTCCATTTCATCATTTGGACTTGTTTTCTTTTTCTAAGTTTCTAGATTTTCTAAGTTCCTCTCCTTGTTTTTAACTTTTTTTTTTTTTTTTTTTTTTTGGTCAATGAAATTGGAGGAGATAACTATTCCTTCACGTGTGCAAATGGGACAGGTATGATGATAAAATACTACTAACAGTAAAACAGTAACCTACTGGAAGTTATACAGGATATTTGTATGAGGAAATGAATGAGTTAAAGAAAATCAGATACATGCTATAAGACATCAAGAGATGTTTAAGAGTATCAAAGGATTTAAGAGCAAAAATGCTTTTAAAAACATCACTCTCAAAAATGATTGGAAATTATCAGTGTTTTAACGCATGAAAAGCAGATTATACAAAATTAGGCCAACACATAGCTGCAATGCTAACAGTAGTGCACCCGCTCAACACTGGTGTGATTTATGTAATTATACACTACTCCAATGCCATTAGCCCTCCCACAGTCTTCTAGACCAAGCAGTGCAGGATGTGTTAAGGAAAAGCTGAAAAAGAAGTAACCAAAAGAGGGATGATAGCACCTTAGGAAAACTTTATCAGTTTTAACTGTATTTTTTACCTTGGACCAGGTTATGTTCTCTTTAGACCTCTCCTATTATCCATTCTCTGCTCCCTTAATACTATCTTTGTACCATTATGTTCATCTTTCTCCTGTCCTCTTCAATTTTCCCCCTACAATATCTGTCTCTCTACATCTACTCTGACTCCTGTCCTTCCTTCTCAGCGATACATTCTAATTAAACTCTTCTTCCCTCACCAAAAGTCTGGAAAGAGCTTCCAAAGAGGTAGCATCTCTTCGCTAACATTGTACTCATTTTTAGCTTGATAGCAAACTGTGTGAGATATCAGTTGTCCATTGCGTAGTGTGTACATTGCCTACCACAGTGGAGGTGCTGTCATAATAAACCTGATTAACAGCTCTGCAACAGCAATAAATTGGCTCTGTGCTACTAAGATACATATGAGGTTAAACAGAAAGGTTAAACAGGTGGCTGAGGAGATATATCAGAAAATGGAATGGGGAGAGGCCATCCTGGGGAAAAAAAAAACAACAACAACAACAAAAAAGTCAAAAGCTCAAAAGTATAACAAGTCTGAAATTACTGTCATTTGCTTTTATTATATAATGTTCAAGGAGTTTTTCAGCTGGAACAAATTACAGAAGAAGATTCAGAAACAAATAAATCCTAGGAGAAAAATGAACATGACCTCCAATTACTTCTGAATTTATTATTTCTGAATTATTAGCTGCACTTGTGCAAAGTATTTGACAGTTTCCCATATGACATTCTTGTCTCTAAATTGGAGAGACATGGATTTAATGGATGGGCCACTCAATGGATAAAGAATTGGCTGGATGGTCATAGTCAAAGAGTTGTAGTCAATAGCTTGATGTTCAGGTGGAGACCAGTGATGAGTGGTGTTACTCAGGTATCTGTATGGGGACTAGCACTATTTAACATCTTTGTCGGTGGTATGGACAGTGGGATTGAGTGAACCTTCAGCGAGTTTGCACATGACACCAAGCTGAGTGGTGCAGCTGACATACCAGAGGGAAGGGATGCCATCCAAAGGGACCTCGAGAGGCTTGAGAAGTGGGCCTGTGCAAACCGCTTGAGGTTCAATAAGACCAAATACAAGGTCCTGCATCCAGGCTGGGGCAATCCCAAACATGATTACAGGCTGAATGGAGAATGGATTGAGAGCAGCCTTGCAGAGGAGGACTTGGGTGTATTGGTGGATGAAAAGCGCAACATTAGGTGGCAATATGTGCTTGCAGACCAGCAAGGTAACCATATCCTGGACAGAATGAAAAGAAGCGTGGCCAGCAGGTTGAGGGAGGCGATTCTCACCTCCTACTCTGCTCTCGTGAGACCTCACCTGGAGTACTGTGTTAAGCTCTGGGGTGCCCAGCACAAAAAGGACATGGAAGTACCAGAATGAGTCCAGAGGAGGGCCACAAAGATGAACAAAAGGCTGGAGCACCTTTTCTATAAAGAAAGGCTGAGAAAGTTGTAGTTACATAGCCTAGAGAAGAGAAGGCTCCAGGGACACATTATAGCAGCCTTCTAGTTTTTAAAGTTGGCCCTCAACCTTCAAATGGGGAGAAGGGGAGTGACTCTTTATCAGGGAGTGTAGTGACATGGCAAAGGATAACTAAAAGAGGTTTAGGTTAGATATAAGGAAGAAATTCTTAACTATGTGAGTGGTAAAGGCACTACAACCATGTCACGATTTTGCCTGGGGCAGTTAATTTTCTTCATATAGGCTCATATGATGTCGAGCTTTGGATTTTTATTAAAATAGCAGTGATAACATAATGACATTTTTATTGTTGCAGAGAAGAAATTACAGAGTCAAGGACTTCTCTGCTTCTTATGCTGCCCTGCCAGCAAGGAATCTAGGGGTGCACAAGAAGCTGAGAGAGGGCAAAAC